>NC_056748.1:502719268-502769268 GCF_019279795.1 Protopterus annectens
AGTGTGCAGTTAGAACTTGTCTGATCGAAGACTGCTGGAACGGGGCTCAGTTTTTAGCTTTTTATTGGTTAATTGTTTAATTTGTTTAAATCAGTTTGCTCATTTGCTACTGTTATATTAAAAAAACAAATACACTTTATGCATCGCATAGCTAGGGTTAAAATATTCCCAGCGCCATAAAGTCTGCTGTTCAAATTTTCCCTTAGAACTAGCCAGTTTTTTACTTTTAGCACTCAAATCTGTTTCTTTGAGCTCAGCACTTGTTCAGAACTCATTTTAAGCACTAAATAAGCTGCAAATTACTAGAGCACTCAACTTTCCTCAATTGTCTAGAGGAAAACAGTTTTTAGTACTTAATAAATAAGCACCTATCCAGGCATGTCTATGGGTCAGCTCCTGGTGTTTTCTCCTGTCTACCTTATGAATCTGGGCATCTTGGGCAATGCAGCAATTGGCTCATGTACACAGACAACCCTCTCCTCCTACCACCCAACACTACAACTTGTGAGAGATGCACTTATATAGCCAAACTGGAAGCAAAGCCCTCTTCACCCAAGTCTGGACTAGAGTGTCAAGAGGAGAGGGTAAACATCTGCACCACGCCGCACTCATCACTTAGTCCCTCAAAACCTACACCACCAAAACATATACACAGAAACACAAAACACACACCTACATTCACGGAGGCTCTCAATAAAAATCTGCCCAAGCAACAGAGACCTCCAAAGCAGAAACGCAAGCACCCTCCACCCCCCAACACAACCCAAATGACACATAGCCCACAAACTCAGTGTGTCACCCAACCACAGCCAATAAGGCATAACAAAATACCCAACACTCTAGCCATAGGTGACTCTATAGAGAGGTACAGTGATGTTCCACTCACCAGGATAAACAAGGAGAAATTTACTGTCAGCTGCCTGTCACGTGCCAGGATCCGCCACATAATGCACGCATTCAGGTCACTCCACAAGTACAAATATGACTCTGTCATTGTCCATGTTGGTGTGAATTACCTGAGATGTACCTCCTTGGACTACATGAAAAGAGACATGGAGGAGCTCTCCGATCTTGTAGCCCAGGCAAGTATGACCCTAGCATCCTGCCATCACCCAGAATGATACCACAGTACAAGGACAAATGAAAGACTTCAACAATTGGCTAAGCTTCTGGTGTCATTCTAAGGGGATCCAGTATCTGTCTGCCTGGGATGGCATGATCGACAGACCATGATGCTTTGACAGAGATTGCCTGTACCTGTTGCCCTTGGGATTCTGGATACTGGCTAAGGCTCTTGCCACCCCATAGAGCTTTTTTTAGGCAAGGTTCAGATGACAAATTCACCACCGTAACAGGTACAAGCAAGCAAAATCTGAGGGTAATGCTACTCAATGCTAGAAGTCTAAACCTCAAAATGCACTCACTTGAGGCACTCCTTAAAATGGAGAACATCAACATCTGTGCAGTGACAGAGACCTGGTTCAAGGCTCTAGAGAGTACCCCTGCATTACCAGGCCATAATTCACACCACACCTTTTGGCAACCTAACTTGGACCAAAACACTAAAGGCAGAGGAGTGTCCATATTCATTAAGGATATCCACACCCCCAGGCTAGATGCTCAGCATAATGCATCCGAGATTATCCCAGTGCAACTAACTTTGGGCAAGACCGCAATCCAAATTGTAGCTTGCTAAAGATCCCCCACCATGCCCCAGGATTCCCACTCCTCCTTTCTTGATACACTGGAAAATATTACAATACAACCTAACACCCTAATAATGGGTGATTTCAACTACCATACCATTAACAGGGAAAACTACACATGTACTCTTTTGCTCAACAATTTCTGGACTTCATAAATTCCAATGCCTTGGATCAACTTATCCACACCCCCACCAGGGCAGCAGTATCTTAGACCTGGTCATTAACAACATGAGCGACTGGTGTTCCACACCAGAGGTCAATTCCTCATTGGTCAGATCCAGCCACAAGCTAATCACCCTAGACATCCACATCCTGTCTCCACCCCCCATTAGGGAAACCACCGTAAAAAATGTCTCCAAAGCCAACTTCATGCTTCTTAAGACAGAAGTGGCAATCTTCACGACACTCATGCAGACGGACAATAGAGGTACAACTGCAGAATCCTACACAAATGCCCATTATAAGCACTTACATGCGTGCATGGATCATGCTATCCCTAACAGAACCAAGATGCTATCCTCCAAAAAAAGGAAGCCAATCTGGTGGTCCCCTACCATAAACAAACTCTACAACAGAAGAAAGAAACTGTTGCAAAAAAGAGTAAAATCCCATGATTGGAGGAACTCCCTGGTCAGCCTCAGTAAGAAGCTGAGATCCCTCATAAAATCCTCCCAAAGCTAGTTACAAAAACAAAATTGCCACTGTTTTTAAAGACAACCACAAAGCATTGTATAGCTATGTCAAGAATCTCAATGGCAACCCTCAGATCTGCTCTGAGTTACAGCACAATGGCACTAAATATACAGAACCAACTGATATTGCCAATATCCTGGCAGACAGGTTCAGTGCTAACTTTACCCCCCTCACACCCCCTAAAGGGCCCATCTCTATACCGGAAGAATGCAAAGTTCCTGTAATCATGGCTGCACAGGTAAAAACCACACTCTCAAAAGCCAAGAACACAGCATCCATAGGACTTGACAATATCCCAGGCTGCTTTCTACATGAACTACAGAATGAACTGGCACCCCACCTAAGTACCATGTTTATTCATAGCTTCACCTCAGGCTTTGTACCCACTGAATGGCACACAGCAACGGTTATCCCACTCCACAAAGGGGGATCCACCACGGACCCCGGGAACTACCGACCCATTAGCCTGACGAGCCTGGCCTGCAAGGCCATGGAATGTATCATCATGTAATTTATAAACAAAGACATTGGTAATCTCCAAACTCCGAACTCCACCCAGTTCGGGTTTGTAAAAGACAGATCATGTCTCCTAAACCTAATAGACTTCTTTGAAGCAGTCACCAAAGCTGTAGATGAGGGTAAGGTGGTTCACACAGCCTATCTAGATCTCACAAAGGCTTTCAACACCATCCCCCACTCTGGAATTATAGATAAACTCACTAAACTAGGTATAAATCCCTATGTCACAAGATGGGTTGCCAACTGGCTCACTGACATAACCCACACTGTGAAAGTAGCAGACTCCAAATCTGACTTCAGACCAGTGACAAGTGGAGTACGCAGGGTTCAGACCTGGGTCCTCTCCTGTTTGGTATCTACTTCTCTGAAGTACAGGCAAACACAAAAGGTCTTTGACTAATGATGTTCACAGATGACTCCAAACTAGGAGCCATAATCAAAACTCCTAACGATGTGGACATCCTACAAAAGGGCCTCACTGAGACAGATGCCTGGTGTTAAAGCCATGGCCTCAAGCTCAATGCCAAAAAGCGCATTGTCATCCCTTTTGGTAAAAATTCTGTACCCATGAACTACCACATAGGCAGTAGTCTACTTTACACCGAAAGTGTGATAAGAGACCTTGGGGCACAAGTGGACTGTAGTCTCTCCTTTGATAATCACATTACCACAGTAGTCAGGAAATCCTTCTATGTGGCACACCTCATCACAAAAGGTTTCTCATCCAGGAAAAAAGAGGTAATTGTTCCCCTCTACTCATCACTCATTAGACCCGTTATAGAGTACAATGCCCCTTTTGGTATGTACCTCACAAGACATCTACAACAACTGGAAAGGCCTCATAAATTCCTCACAAAGAGGATTACTGGCCACAAAAAACTCCAGCTTTACTCTGTCGCATATCACCTACTCAGAGGTGATCTCTGCCTAACATACAAAGCTATGTCAAACCCAGAGCTGCTGGACATGCTCCACTAAAAGAAATCCCAATCCCTCCAAGTTACACGCTCTAGGGACCTAAACCTTGTCAGCACAATAAACAGAACGTGCTGTAGGGATAGATTCCTGTCCCAGAGACTTCCCATACTCTGGAACAAACTACCTATCTATATCAAACAAAGCTCCTCATTAGCACTCTTCAAGAAAAATCTTGATGACAGGTTGGGAAATAGGAAATTCACCCTGGGGATCACTTCTGTGGCTAGGCTTATCTAGGCCCTAGGGCCAATAGCCTAGTACCTACCTATGAACTTATGAATCTATGTGAGACTGCAGAATTCATGGGCTTAGGAAACATGCCCTTTCATCAATATTGTACCATCTCAGAGTTAGTATATATAATTATCAGGGGGTATAGAGGAGCTGCAAAAACAATGCTTTGAACTTTTTTGAAGTTTTGCATACACTGAGGCTAGTGCTCAGTGCATGCATAACAGAGTATCGACATTCACATTATTGACCTTTTATTGTTGATATTTTGACTGTCAACATTTGTGTTTTTTAAGTATAGTCAGTGCAACTCTTTCTCTCTCTCTCTCTCTCTCTCTATATATATATATATATATATATATATATGGGTCTACTGCTTTTCATCAAATATCACGTATTCAAAAAAGAGCAGTAGACCGCTCAGTTATGCGAAAGTGCACTTATTCGAAAGTGCACTTTTGAGAACTCAACTTCTATGAACGGATCGCACCACAGTGGATGACAGCAGGAAAACGTGCTATGTCCTCCACTGTGGTGTGGTAGTTACGGACCTTAGGGTTAGGACACGGGTCATGGTAAGGGGATAGCCCTAAGGTCCGTGGCTACCACATCACAGTGGAGGACAGGCTATCCTCCACTGTGGTGCCGTAGTCACGGACCTTAGGTTTATGGAGCTGGTCATGGTAAGGGGTTTCGCCCTACTAGCTATTCCCTTACCATGACCCGCTCCCTAACACTAAGGTCCATAACTACTGCACTAAACATCAGTAGTAGCCTGTTCGCTGAAGCGAGTTTCGCGAAAGTGCACTTTCGATTAAGTGCACTTTCGCATAACCCAGGGTCTACTGTGTGAGTTTGAAGAAGTGTATTTTCGAACTTACACAGTAGACCTATATATATATATATATATATATATATATATTTATATACATATGTATATGTATATATATATATATATATATATATATATATATATATCATATATGTATACACATAAATATATATGGGTCTACTTCAGAAGAACAAAATCTTACCCGAATCACTAAACGTTGAGACAACTTCGCTGAAACCACAAATAAATGAACCCTCAGATCACTGACTAGAAACTAGTAACTACATGTATGGCACCATAAAAACATCAAATCAAAGCAAATTAAACCCATCCACATGGGGGCAACCCCCCAACTATATATACCAACTCCAAGCTCACACTATAGTGTGGAAAGGGGCAACGTTCAGTATGGTAGCCAAGTGGTTCATTTCCCACGGTAACTTTCCTGTCTTCCGAGTCTTCATTTATTTGTGGTTTTGACAAAGTCGTCTCGACATTTAGTGATTTGGGTAAGTGGGATTTCATTCTTCTGAAGTTCTGAAGTAGACCCATATACGTAGATATATATATATATATATATATATATATATATATATACATATATCTATAGATATATATATATATATATATATATATATATATATATATATATATATATACATACACATATATATAGAGAAGTAGATACCAAACAGGAGAGGTCCCAGGGCGAAACCCTGTGGTATGCCACTTGTCACTGCTTTGAGGTCAGATTTGGAGTCTGCAACTTTTACAGTGTGAGTTCTGTCAGTGAGCCAGCTAGCAACCCATCTTGTGAGCTAGGGATTTATACCTAGTTTAGTGAGTTCAGCTATAATTCCAGAATGGGGATGGTGTTGAAAGCCTTGGCGAGGTCAAGATAGACTGTGTGAACCACCTTACCCTCATCTATGGCTTTAGTGACTGCCTCAAAGGAGTCGATCAGATTCAAGAGGCATGATCTGCCTTTCACAAACCCGAACTGGGTGGGATCCAGAGTTTGGAGGTTACCAATGTCTTTGTTTATGAGTTCCATGATGATACATTCCATGGCCTTGCAGACCAGGCTCATCAGGCTAATAAATAAATAGTTCCCAGGATCAGTGGTGGCTCCCCCTTTGTGAAGTGGGATAACTGTTGCTGTGCACCATTCAGCGGGCACAAAGCCTGATGTGAGGCTATTATTGAACATGGTGCTTAAGTGGGGAGCCAGTTCATTCTGAAGTTCGTGTAAAACACAGGCTTGGATGTTGTCCGGTCCCATGGATGCTGTGTTTTTGGCTTTAGAGAGTGCAGCTTTTACCTGCATAGTTGTGATTACAGGGACTCTGCATTTTTCCTGTATAGATATGGGCCCTTTAGGGGGGTGAGGGGGGGTAAAGTTAGCACTGAACCTATCTGCTAGGATGTTGTCAATATCAGTTGGTTCTGTAATTTTCGTGCCTTTGTGCTGTAACTCAAAGCAGATCTGGGTGTTGCCATCGAGATTCTTGAAATAGCTATAGAATGCTTTGTGGTTGTCCTTAGAATTAGTGGTAATTTTGTTTTCGTAGCTAGCTTTGGAGGATCTTATAAGGGATCTCAGCTTCTTATTGAGGCTGACCAGGAAGCTCCTACACTCATGGGATTTTACTCTCTTTTGCAACAGTTTCTTCCTTCTCTTGTACAATTTGTTTATGGCAGGGGACCACCAGACTGGCTTCCTTTTTTTGGAGGATAGTGTCTTGGCTCTGTTTGGGATAGCACGATCCATGCACTCATGTAAGTGGTTATAGAGTGCATTTGTGTAGGATTCAGCAGTTGTAACTGTATTGTCCATCTGCATGGGTGTCATGAAGTTCACCACTTCTGTCTTAAGAAGCATGAAGTTGGCTTTGGAGAAATTTTTTACCGTGGTTTCCATAATGGGTGGTGGGGTCGGGATGTGGATATCAAGGGTGATTAGCTTATAGTCAGATCGGACCAACGAGGAGTTGACTTCAGGTGTGGAACACCCATTACTCATGTTGGTAATGACTAAGTCTAGGATATTGTTGCCCCTGGTGGGGGTGTGGATAAGTTGATCCAGGGCATTGGAGTTTATGAATTCCAGAAAGCGTTGAGCTAAGGAGTTGGTACACGAGTAGTTTTCCGAGTTAATGGTGGGGTAGTTGAAGTTGCCCATTATTAGGGTGTTTGGTTAAACCCTAATATTTTCCAGTACATCAAGAAAAGAGGAGTGGGAATACTGGGGCATGGTGGGGGATCTGTAGCAAGCTACAATTAGGATTGCAGTTTTGCCCAGTGTTAGTTGCACCTGGATAACCTCGGATGCATTATGCTGAGCAACTAGCCTGGAGGTGTGGATATCTTTAATGAATATGGACACACCTCTTCCTTTGGTGTTTCGGTCCAGGTTACATGGCCGAAATGTGTAGTATGTGTTATAGCCTGGTAGTGCAGGGGTGCTCTCTGGAGCCTTGAACCAGGTCTCAGTCACTGCACAGATATCGATGTTCCCCATTTTACGGAGTGCCTCGAGTGAGTGAATTTTGAGATTTAAACTTCTAGCATTGAGTAGCATTACCCTGAGTTTTTGCTTGCCTGTTCCCGTTACGGTGGTGAATTTGTTATTTGAACATTACCTAAAAAAGGCACTATATAGGCAGCAAGAGCCTTAGCCAGTATCCAGATGGGGTAGGGGTGTCACTTCCACAATGACAATCATCTCAAGCCAAAGTTTACACCACTAGGTGGCTAGCCTTGCCACGGTAATTCATTCGTACCACTCACTTGCACATGCACTCTCACCCGTGGCCAATGTAGAGTGTCCAATCCACATACTGCATGTCTTTGGAATATGGGAGGAAACTGGAGCACCCAGAGAAAACCCAAGTGACAGCAGGGAGATCATGCAGTCTCCACAAAGAAGGAACATCATCTGAGAATCGAACCAGAGAACTTCTTGCTGTGAGGCGCCAATGGTAAACACTGTACCACCATGGCCACCCCACCACTGTGGCTGGTTATATTCCTTTACATCTGTGATGAACTTTCATCGACATGAAATACTTTGTGAAACTTCATCAGTGATGTCTTTCATTGAAACACAAAAACAACTAAATAAGATGATCGCAAATGAAACAAATATGTTTCAATGCTGATCGCCTAAAGAACCAGAAACTTTCCTTTTAGATGGGGGACATTGCTCTCTACACCCTCTAACAATGTGGGCTCTGCCCCCACACCCCCAGAAATTAAATATACTAACTCTGTGGTAGCACAACCATAAAGAAAGAGGATAACTCTAGAACAATTATATTACAGTTGAACTATTGCAGTTCGACTGCAATATAATTCCACCATTGCAACTACTGATGAAACTGACTTCAAATTGTGGTACATAATGAATGAATACTACAACCAAATCATCTGTAGCCATATATATTTATATATATGTGTGTTCATGTGTGTGTTTAATAAGAAAAGTTTTTATTATGTTTTTTCGCCATTGATCATCCGAGAAATAACATCTCTAAATGCTATGCATTTTCATGGTTTAATGAGAAGTCAGTAAGTATACAAGTAAAAGACTGATATGATTCACATATTAATGTAAAACTGCAAAACCTGCTGCCAGTCCTTTGCTGGCATTTCCCGCTTCCCTTCTAATGCATATTTATTTTCTCTGTGTAGTAAAATCTGAATGTTCAGTTTCATACTATGCACCTATTCTTCTATCTTCATCTGTTACTTTCACACGAGATGTGATAGAGGTACAGATGAGAGGATATGTTATACTTTTTAGTATTTAACTAGTTATCTATTCAAACCTTGTTTTTGATTACCCCTCAACCCTAAGGGAAGATTCCAAAAACAGTCTCTTCTTACAGAAAAGTGTTTCAAGACATTGTAGAGAGTTTTCTATCTGTCATCCCCCCCACCCCCCACGGCAGTATCAAAGCATATAAATGTAATTTTCTCTTTCTTCTCCACAGTGCCAACATCATAGGTTCTAGGGGCCTTTATAAACCTAGACAAGTATTCCACATGTATCCCACAAGTTTATGTACTTGGCTTTTGTAAATCTAGTCAAGTTTCACAAATGTATTCAACACGTTTATGTGCCTTAGATGTTATTTTAAGGGTTATATGTAAGCTAGGGCAAGATTTACATGCTGACTCTGTCCATTGGAGACATAGGTGCTAGTGCCGGTTTGTATTTCTGATTTCCTGTCCACTGGTCCAGCTTTCTTTTAAATAAGGTTACAGAAGAGCTCTGCTTCACATGGATGGAAAACCTGTTCCAGAGAAAAGGATTTTCTGAGACACTTACCCATCTCTCTAATATGTCCTATTTATGTTGCAAACAAAGTTTAAACCTCCTAGATAGAGTAAGTATGATGCTATTAATTTTGCAAATATGCAAAAACATCTATCAGAGTGGGATCCAAGGCTGCCTTGTATGCCAAACATGGATCGCCTCTCAACAGTTATAGGAAACTGATTATAGAGATAGGTGTTTGAGGTGATCTGCATAGGACTTGCTGTTTACATACTGCATTCTTTTGTGAGGAACCTCTGTGGACGTTCCAGTAGATCCATGAGCTGGTCGGGTATATACCCAAGGGGTGTTGTACTCAGCGATGGGCCTGAGGAGGGATGAGTACAGTGGAATGATGACTTCTTTAGACCCAGATGCAATGCTCTTGCTTATAAGCTGAGCAACATATAATGATTTCCAGGGTCTACTTTATTAACTTGAATGTTCAAAAGTTCGAATGCATAAAGATCGACACATATGCATTGAACTCTTAAATGTTTGAAAGTTAATAAAGAAAAAAAATACACAGAAAAAAAAAAGATGTAGGCAGGGGGCAAGCCTCTCTGCACCCCCCACACCCCCCGCTACTTAAATACACCAACTCCGAGATCACACTACATTGAAGTAAACAGAAATCTCCACCTACAGAGATTTCTGTTTACAGTTTTCGATGGCTTGCACTTTCGATGCATATGGTTCCATCCATATATATTTGCGGTTATACTCTTTGGCGTAAATAAAATAGACCCTGATTTTCATACTATCTTAGACACATGTTGATCAAAATCCAGGTCACTATCTACATACAGCTCAAATTCCTGACTACTGGTTCTACACTTAGGAGTGTAGCTATGAGGTAATTTAATAGGGTGGCTGACTTCCCATAGGGTAGTATTACACATTTCTTGGCACTGAGATTTAAGCTGTTGCTTTGGCACCAGTTATTTTAT
The DNA here is from genome assembly GCF_019279795.1 of Protopterus annectens. Taxonomy (NCBI): domain Eukaryota; kingdom Metazoa; phylum Chordata; order Ceratodontiformes; family Protopteridae; genus Protopterus; species Protopterus annectens. The sequence continues at coordinate 502,729,499 of NC_056748.1, forward strand.
CTCTGTGTTAGTCCTTCCTGTAGGATGTTAGTGTCTTGTGGGATTCTATGACTACTCATACTTTGCAATCATCTTCAATGTTGGTCAGCCAGAGGACCTTGAAACTGGCCATGACTTCTGAGATGTAGATGCCAAAAAGGAGCATATCCACCACTTTGCCCTGAGGAACTCCACTAGTGACCAGCCTTTTTGTGGAGGTAATGTTCCCTAGCCCAATCTTCTGGGTCCTATAGCAAGACAGACAGCTGGCTAGGAGTTAGACTTTCTACCATGCACAGAAAGAGTAATGTGTAAGCTAACACTTGTGCAATATTCCTATTACCTCAGATGGGACCGACTTCTTATCCTGCTATTCCTTGAGGGGGTTGGGAGGGTGGCTTAATGGCTAAGGTGTTTGCCATACAAACACAAGGTGCAGGGTTTGAGTCTCACAAGGGACAATTGGCTAGGCTTAAAAATGACTTGCAAGGGAAATTAGCTTCGTACTAAACTATGAACTATGAACAAATTTTCTTAAACTTCAGATGTACGATTTAACCACGTTTTCCTCCTTGTTCACCTATCTTCTAGAAGTTTGAACATACTAGCCTTTTCCTCTTCTTTAACAAATCATTATAATTACTGCTGCTGCCGCCTCTTACTGTTTTAATACTTCTGCAGTTTTTCCAGACCACCCATATGCAGCTGAAACATTCTTCTCATATTGCATACATTTCAGGTTCTCATAATTATTTAAATTTATCAGGTATAGTAAATATGTCCTTCTCCCCTGGGATTTCTTGTGGTGTCTAATTTATTTTTTGTATTATACCTTCCTGTTTTCAGGAAAAGTAATACATCTGCACCCTTTATGTGAACTCTGCCTCCTCCCAAAACTATATATGTTGTCTGCTCCAGGTTAGTAATAGTTGTGGATGGTACCTTATATCTGACCTCAGTTTGTCTTCCAACTGAATATTCCCTTTGTCAGAAGACCAATCCTCCAGTCAGTTCATAGGTTCATAGGTGTATAGTAGGCAAATGACCACAAGGGCCTTATTAAGCCTAGCCTTACTTCCCAAATCTCTTGCAAGTTTGGTACCCTTCTTAAGTGTAGGCACAGAGGCTTGGGAGATGAAACATTTGCAAGCAGGGGCCTGGAGATAAACTATTTACAGGTTGCTTGTGTCCATTAGAGGCATAGGTGCCAAATCAGGGATGAACTTCTTGTTCCTCAACCAACTGTCCAAGTTACACTTGATTTGGGTTAGAGAGGAACTCTGTCTGCTTCACATGGATGGGGAGCCTGTTCCAGAGACAGGGTAGACAGGGTAGACGCTGGGATACATACCTGTCTATCCAGTAGTTCCTGTTTATATCACAGGCAAGGTTTAAGTCTTTAGAACAGGTAATTCTGGTACTGTTTGTTTTGTGGATATGGAGGAGGTCCCTCAGAGTGGGGTCTGACAATGCCTTGCATGGAAGGCATAGATCTCTGCTCAACAGCCTGTAGGATGTAGTCTGCATAGGACACGTTACTGTACTCTTTTAGTGAGGAACCTTGGTGGATGTTCCAACTGTTAGATGTGCCTGGTTAGGTACATGCCAAAGGGGGCATTGTACTCAGTGACAGGTCTGACGAATACTGAGTACAATGGAAAATGACCTCCTTTAATGTGGATGCCATACCTTTGTTTATAGGTTGCACAATATAGAATTATGTATGATGGTCAAAGGCTAGATTACTGTCTGTGTGTATTTCCTAGTCCCTGACTACTGGGTTGACACCTAGGATTGTGTTATCAATATGGTAGTTTCCAGGGGTGAAAGACTTCCCAATGGATACTGTAATTCAGTTCTTGGCATTTAGTTTTAGTCCATGGCTCTGACACAAGTTATTTTTCTGTGTCAGACCTTCATGGAGAACATTAGTGCTAGTGGGGGATTCAATGACTACTGCTCCTAATTTGCAATCATCTGCCAATTTAGTCAGTAAGAGACCCTTGACATTGGCCTGGAAATCAGAATAGTTAATGCAAAAAAGCAGAGGTCTCAGGACTGCTCCCTGATGGACTCCACTTGTGACTGGCCTCTTTTTAGAGGTAGACTCCCTAAGTCTAACTTCCTGGATCCTAAGTATGAGCCAGCTAGCTATCCACCATGTGAAATAAGAGTTTATACTTAACCTCCTGAGTTTATCAACAATGCCCAAGTAGAGTTTGGTGTCAAATGCCTTGAACGTGTCAAGGTAAGCAATATGAACCATTCTGCTCTCATCCATTGCTTTGGTGACTTTCTCAAAGAAGTCCATCAGGATGAGTAGTCATGACCTGCCTTTGATGAAATCAGATTGGGTTGGGTAACATATTTGGAGGTTTCTTATGTCATTATTGATCATTTCCATGATAATTCTTTCCATGGCCTTGCATACAAGACAAGTGAGACATGGGTCTATAGGATGCTGGGTCTGTAGATGGCACACCTTTGTGGAGAGGGATGAATGTTGCTTTTCTCCATTCATGAGGCATGAAGTCTGTCTAGAGACTAAAGTTAAATAGCAATTCCAGAGGGCCTGATAGGTCATGTTTGGTGCTATTTAGAAGGTATTCTGAGGTATTGTCTGAGCCCATCAATGCAGTGTTCTTATAGTTCTAGAGTTTCATAGTTTAGTACTAGGCTATCTGCCCTGGGGCATTTGTAAGCCTAGCCATAGTGATGTGGCTTTCGCCACCCCATGAAATGGTACAAAAATGCACAGAATAGATTTAGAATACTGTGCCTCTGTCTAGTAGTGACACAGTGAAGGTCCCCTTATATAATAGAATTAGTTTACTGTGCCCCTGTCCAGTAGTGACACAGATGTGACCCCTGGGGTAAACTTACAATCTCCCATCCACTCATCAAGATTTCTCTTGAAGAGAGTCAGTGAGGAGCTCTGCCTAACATGAACCTTGGCCTTAGAGAGAGCATTGAAGTCCTGTAGCCTAGTCATAGTAGGGAGAGTTATATTCAATGGTATTTCCTAAGAGGGGTAAAGTTAGAGACAAACTTGTCTGCCAGCAGGTTTGCTTTATTTTCTGGCTCCTGTAACAATGAGCTCTGCACACAATTGTGTATTGCCATTGCGGTTGCGGACATAGCTAAAGAATGCCTTGTGCTTGTCCTTGGCCTGGGAGGCCAATGTTCCTCAAATGTTGCTTTGGTAGACTTTATTTGTTCTCTAAGTTGCTTGTTTAGTTTGATGAATGTGCTTCTATCCTGCTGGGTGTTACAACTCCTAATATTTGACATGATTTTCGTCCTTCTGTTATATAGTCTATCGTTCTGACAAATTCCTATTCTTTTTCTCCACACTTCTTGCTCATATTTCAGTTCTGAAATAATAATTTTTTCTGATTCTTACCCCTTTCCTGTGTTTGGAACTATTGCTGAGAATCAAAGACTACTGAATACATTAGAAAGTTCTCCATCCTCCCAGATGTGTACTACTGAGGAACCCAGCCTAGGAAGCTTGGCAACCATATCTTCCTCAGACATTGGCTTCTGTATCCCTTTGAATGTTCATGAGCACTAAATCATTTTCTGCAACTGGGACACACTTTAAGAGATGTAACATAAAAGTGAAATAAAAACTATAAGCACATTTGCTGTAGTTAGTAATAAGCACATCTTGTCATTCCCCTTCACCAAGACATTTTAAACTTCAGTCCTGCCTTCTATCAAATGCCTATTGATAGTTGCTGGAACATGGTACTGACACCCAGTCCTAGACTATTTTGGGTAGTCCACCTCCTGCCGTATGCACAGACATTGTCATAGTATGATTATACATTAGTTCAGATGCTTTTTTTTGAACTCCTGAAAAATGTCTAATATAGATTGAAGAGTTCTCTACATTGTCCAAGATTAACATTCACATGAAAATATCCAAAGAATGGATTTCCATTTGTCCTTCCTCTCCAGGTTTTCAATCCAGACTATATATATATATATATATATATATATATATATATATATTTTTTTTTTTTCCAGGAAACCTTTCAATAGCTAAAATAAAGAGGCCAGAAGAAAGAGGACTACATTCCCTGCTTAATTCTAGCTTCTCCTCAATTACACTTTTAATGAGTATATCATCTGAACAATAATCTACAGACAGTGTATAACCATGGCAAGAAGCCCTCCCCGAAGTTTTTGCTTCTTAATGTTTTTTTTAGCTTTAATGTACTGTTAAGGTTTTAAGTTTGTCTATGTGTATATTTTGTGCTCTTTGTTTCTTCTTAATGGCTATTCTAACTGTTTAGATGTCATATGAAGACAGTTCAGTTTCCTAGGTTGTAGCAAAGTGCTGCTGAGTGGGTTGTGGATACAAACTGGATTTATGTTGCATGTTATTTCTTCTTTCCACACAGCGGCATGATGATGGAGTTAACATCCCACTACAGTCTTTTCCTATACAAGTTATATTTTTTCCTTGTTTATGGTTTCTGTTTTTGTTGCAAAGCTTTTGATAACATGAATCCTAGTCATGTGGAAAGATTCATTTGTCATGTTCAAATCGACTTTCTCTATATTTTTATTCCTGCAAATAACAGCACTTACACCAGTTTTATAGAAAAGCTTCTGTCTGAATAACTAGATTTATAGCATTTCAGAATATATTTCACTGTGCACTTTGTTTTTGAATCCTGTAGATGCTGTATATTGTGACTTTTCCCTTACATATATCTTCACCATCCATCCTCATGCATGATCTTTGAAGTGCTGTGTTTTTCAGAAGAGAGACACTTTGTATATGCATTCCATTTCTGAATCCCTCTTATGTGCCAGTCTTTGATCAATGTAACTTTATACCCTGAAGATGACTTACTCAAAGTGAGCGAGGTTGGACCGTATATACCAGGCTTTCACAGGGCATATCAACTTTTCAAATCCCAAGCAGAAATGCAATGCAAATCATTGCTTTAAAACAAAGCAAACAAAAAATAAAATACATATAATTACATAGAAAGAAAAGCATAGTAGCTGTTGGTATGATGTATAAAACATTTTGATCTTTTATATGATATTATGTGATGCATTCCCCTTTAAAATATTACTGTCCATCTCATGTGATGTCAAATCCCTTATATCACTAACGAAAGGATGAAATGCTGGTTGCTGTTGTTGACATGAAAAATAGCTAATTCACTTACTGCTGCAGAAAAATCTGAATCGCTACAAAGTATACATAATAAACTGATTAAAATTGCAGATTAGTTTGAAAACTGTGCATTACCTCCTTTTAATAATTTTTTTTCTGTCTTACATAGATACAAGTGACTGCTCTAATTGCCCAAAAGACCAATGGCCCTCTGAAAATCACGAGAGGTGTATTCCAAAATCCATCGAGTTCCTTAAGTATGAGGAATTTTTGGGAGCACTTCTGGCCACCATTGCCATCTTCTTCTGTTGTGTTACTGTTGTTATTATCTGTATATTTACAAAATATATTAACACGCCAGTGGTCAAGGCCAACAACCGTGGACTCAGCTATCTCCTCCTTCTTACCATCATGCTCTGCTTCATCTGCTCTTTCATATTCATTGGCCGTCCAACAAAGGTGACATGCATGTTACGTCAGACTGTTTTTGGGATTGTATTTTCCATCAGTGTATCTGCTGTATTGGCTAAAACTATTACAGTAGTCATCGCCTTTAAAGCTTCACGCCCCAACAGCAAGCTAAAGAAATGGATGGGACCTAAGATTCCTTTCTCTTTTGTATTTTTTTGTTCACTTTTCCAAGTTATCATATGCTTTGTTTGGCTTTTGCTTTACACCCCCTACCCAGAATACACTACAGAGACCGATTTAAGTGTTATGATATTTGAGTGCAATGAAGGTCAAGACATATTTCTGTATTGTATGCTTGGTTACTTAGGTATCTTAGCTTTTCTAACATTAACAGTCTCCTTCCTAGCAAGAGCATTACCTAATAGCTTCAATGAGGCCAAGTACATCACCTTTAGCATGATAGTTTTTGTTATTGTATGGCTGTCCTTCATCCCTGCGTACTTGAGTACGCAGGGGAAGTATATGGTTGCAGTGGAAATATTTGCTATTTTGTCTTCTAGTGCTGGATTGCTAAGTTGTATATTTTTTACAAAATGCTATATTATCATACTGAGACCAGACCTGAATACTAAAAAGTACTTAATGGCTAAATAAATGTTCAGTTATAGCAAATAAAACACAATATAAATGATTTATCTGAAAGCCTTATTTACCAAGTCATCAGTTAAATTTCTTAATATTTGTCCTAGCCATTCAGCCGTGTTTCCATAGGCAGATACTTAACCCTGCAACAGATATTCAGGTTAGATTTACATTTATAGATGCTTTTTATTCAGCTATCATGTGAATGTTTAATACTTATTTATTACTCATCCTTCATTCTTTGGGTTTTTAATTCATTCAGATGACCCTAATTTAAGTCCTCTAAGAATATTTAGATAAAAAACTGTTATTGGGTTTTTCTGTCCCTTTTATTTTCTCTAAACATATATTTGAATGTCAAACACAGCTGGAAGTGGAGTGCATCATCTCTGAGGCACACATTCTTACTTAGCTGTCCAATCTTTACAATTCTGCATTACTCATTTCTTCATCCTGAAAAATAATTTATTACTTAAGCAGAATTGCAGCCATTGGACAACTATTCAGATAAGAAGTTGGACGCTGATAAATATCAAATAGAATATCTTGCCTGCCTCCCTGGATAAGGTGTAAAACATAAATTAATGATATGCAACCTTCTGTGACCAGTACAAATTACAGATGTCAATATAATACTGGTGCTGGTGAAAAACTTCTACCCTTCTGATAGTATTTAATTATAATTCCAATAATATTTATTTTTGTGCAAAATAAAAAAGGCTTGTTGTCTGAAAGAATGTTTTGCCCTTGACTACATTATACGTTTTCTTGTTTCTCACAAGCTACCCTTTCCCTAACCTGAGTTTAGATTCACTCTTTTGAACTATCCCAGAATCTAAGGTATTACCCTGAATTAGGCATAGACAAACTGCCTGTGTGTTGTATATGATTACTCTAGTTAGCTGTGATAGACAGCATAGTGTGACCTTTAATCATTGCATTACCTATTTGTTTATTTTTTTTTTAATTTGTTAACTAGGGTAGAGTACTAATCACATGACCAATGTCAGTCTCAGTCTGGTCATAGCTTTTTACATAAAGATGCAAAGAGCAGCATAAAGGGAATGCTGCTGCTGCATATGTACTAAATGTTCTAATTTGATTCCGAACAAAAATACAGACTGTACACCCAAAGAACATGTCCCACACACATCTCTTATATATTACTGTGATTTATAATCATTCTAGATGTGAAAGAGATAATATATACATGCATGGGTGTTTCTGCAAAGTCTAGCACACCCCAATATCCACACTTCATGCACATTAAAAAATTCTGTCCAACAGTGCTAGAAGCTTTTTAAAGGGAACACAGTGGTGTCTGTCAGTTAACCTTTGCTCATAGTTACTAGTGCGAAGGAAGTAGTGGCTGGTCTATGATAACAACTGCTGTATACTAGTACATTCTTGCTTTATTCTTGGATTATAAAATGCACACATACACACACACACACACACACACTCACACACACACACACACACACACACACACACACACACACACACACACACACACACACACATATGTATAATATATGTATACATGTTATTATAAAAGTTAAAGGGAATTTGTAAGTGTTGTTTCTTCCTATAAATGCTGTTTTTAATGCAGTTTCTTCTAGAGCAAATTCTACTGAATGTGTTATAATGCTGTTTAATGTACTGCCTGCATAGATATTAATACAGGATATAATGTGGTATAAAGTTTATCATGCTACTGAGCTGGATATATACACCAGGCAATACAATAGTTCAAACAAAAAGCAAACACTAACCTGGAAAGCCTGAAGAAATGCAATTAAAAGAAAAAGCTTAGAACAATATGACAAAGACATCTGTGTCTCAGTGAGCATTATGGATGAGCAGGAACTCTTAGTGGTTCCTAGCCAGACATTTGACTGGAAGAGACATTTAGCTCTCAGTGGAGAGGTATTATACCAGTCAAGAGAAGTGATTTGTGAAAGTTACCAGCTAAAGATTTGGTGGGAAGAGAATGTGCAGCAATGGTTTAAGACAGCTGTAGCCTGTAGATCTATTTGGAAGATTACCTGAAGTTCACCTGAGATTGCTTGGAATCTTAGGTAGATGTAAAACCAGAACTGTAAAACTTTGCTTTTGTTTAAGAGACTTTTTTCCTGTTGCAAATTGAAAGTTGTTTTTGATTTGCCTTTATGCTTCTTTGTAAATAAAATGCACTGACCTTGAAGCTCTGTCTCCAGTATGTTTTTTTTTAACTTAATTATTGATTTTTCAGGCAGGCAGACTCTGGTCATTTTATCAGCCAAGTAACTTCATCTCTGCCTGATAGCCTGCAAGTGCAGCTGCATTTGTTTCTTAATCTCCCCACCTGAGAAAAGAGAAGACTTCTTTTTTTTAATATGAGTGAACTGTCACCATTTGATTTATTTAAGTAGAGAGGTTTGTAGAAACATTGTGCAGAACAGCATGACAATGTAGTCCACAATAAACTTTAAAGAAAAGGGTCTATATTAGAACACCGAACTTTCAAAATTTCGAGTGTTCTACTATTGAACCCTATTAATCGAAAATTTAAAACATCGAACATACAGAACAGCAAATTTTTTCCTAGGGAAAAAATTTGCTGTTCCAAAACACATACACACAACACAAGCACACCAAGCAAACAGCAATCCACACACATACACCTAAACTCTTACACTTAACCCTACACTAAACTATAGATACACCACTAACTATCCACTTACCTTAACCCAAACCTTAACCCTAAGGTCTGTCACTATCGCACAGTCACCTCACCGCACCCTAACCCTAACTCACCTATCCCGTCCTAACCCTCACTTCCACACAATCGCACACTTACCTGACCCGTGCCCTAACCCTAACTCACCTATCCCGCCCTAACCCTCACACCCACACAATCGTACACTTACCTGAACCCGACCCGTAACTTTCCACCACAGCGCTGAAAATACCGAAGCAACAGAAACGGACAACCAAATTCTTTCCCTAGGAAAAAATTTGGTTTTCTGTCTCTTTGATATTTTCAGCATTCGTTGAAAATGGGTCGATATTAGAACACTCGAAATTTTGAAAGTTCGGTGTTCTAATATAGACCCAAAGAAAAGAGTAAGGCAACCAATACATATTCAGTCAGCTTCAAAGAACAGTAATAACAGGAATACATAATCCCTTCTGTGGGGTTCATTCTAAAACTCACCATGCCAATGAGGATGCTCAGTGAGGATGATGCTATTAAAGCATATTTTATTACTTTCAGGAGGTATGTTATTCAGTAAAGCCTAACTAGGCCAAGATTTTGTTTCCCAATTAACAGGGAAGGTGCTTAAAACTTACATTGATATGGAAGGTACAGATTTTTCAATAATCTTTTGGCTTTTCCCAGTTAGGGGGTCACAACAGCGGAACTCCGGTCCGCTAATGATTGGCAGTAGATTTTCACGAATGCCGAGGTGCCAGCTCGACGTTCAACCTTCAGCAAAGGCATGCCCATTTACGCATGTCTTTCGAATGCCCATACAACCACGGGGAGGACATGCAGACTCCACACAGAAGGTACTCCATGCACTCCAGCCGAGAATCGAACGGGAGAACCTCTTGCTGTGAGGCAACAATGCTATCGCTGCACCACCGCGGCAAATACCAAACTGAAAAAGAAAATTGCTAAGGCCACTGGGTCTCCTGAAACATAAGCTATAAAGTTTAGTAGCTGGACATTTAATAGCAATAAAAAAAATCAAGAGGGAAGTCTCATTTAATTTACATAATTGGGCATTTCAGATTAAGCATAAGAGTACTGAGAAGCTGGTTATGCTATCTTAAATATTATTAAAGCTAGTTAGGTAATGAAGCCTTGCTTAGAACTGAGTAACATAAATCTGTATGCATAATGGTACAGATACCTGAGAGCAATAAAAGATTATGTCAGCAAGAGAAATTATATTTTTAATATGTGAAAAAGGGGGAACATTGCTAAAAATTATTTAACTATTCCTGCCATTTTTAATAACGTGATTTTTAACTAACTCCCTAGCAATGTAAATGTAAGGGTTTTGTCTTTCTAAATATGATTTATAAGCAACATTTTGACAATGAAACTATGCAGATGCAATGTAACAACATAACGGCTAGAATAATAGAATCAACTTGTCTCTGTGCTACTGCTAAGTTAGCTAAATATACAATATTAGTGACTGGGAAGGAAATGGAAGGTTTAGATTCTGGAAGCATAGTCACTTTTATTAAGGAATTTTGTATCTGCAAGCAAAAAAAATACATGATGAGAGAAAGGTGGAAGTGATATGCATTCTTGGAGATAAGACCACCCCAAGGCCTATCCCTGTATTCTGTCTCCTACAGGCTTTTGAGGAGAGATCAATGCCTGGCCTACAGGGCATTGTCAGACTCCAGTCTGATGAACATCTTGCATATCCACAAAACAAATAGTACCAGAACTACCCATTCTAAAGACTTAAACCTTGCCTGTGATATAAATAGAACCTGCTGGTGCGATAGGTATGTATCCCAGAAACTACACCATCTATGAAACTGGCTCCCTATCCATATGAAGCAGAGTTCCTCCCTAACCCAATTCAAGTGCAACTTGGACAATTGGGTGGGACACTGCAAATTCATCCTTGATTTGGCACCTATGTCTCTAACAGACACAGGTAACCTGTAAATGGTTCATCTCCCAGGCCCATGCTTACATTTATCAAGGGTATCAGAACTTGTCAGAGATTTGGGATGCATGGCTCGGCTTAAAAAGGCCCTTGTGGTCATTAGCCTGGTAAACACCTATGAACCTATAAAGAGTATCCTAGAATGGATGTAGAAATTTATAGATATTCCAAGGCCCCTGAGTCTTATGGCCATTCCCATCTTTTCAGTACCCTCTTAGGCCAAACCTCATTTCTCCATGAGAGTCATACTAGTCCATCCTCTAGCAAATTTAAGTATTTCCAAACAGTTATCTATGTTATGCTTAAAATATGATACAATGTCTCACTAACATGCAAGGGAAATTTATTCCAGTGATTTGGGAAGTGCTGGTTTATAAACTTGTCCCTCCATCATGTTTTATTTATCTGTTGATTAAATTTAGGTCTCTGGTTCTAAAATTGGTGGATATACTGGGCTAGTGGAGATACAAAATGTGCAGGACATTCTGATATCTAATGGTGTGGTAAGCAATTCAGAGAGAGAGAATTCTTATCTCTCCTCAAGAGTTTATAAGACAATGAATAAACAAAGTTTCAAGCCTGACCTGATAGTTATGAGACTTTAGGCCTGTGATCATTTTGGTTGGGAACCACTAATTATTTGATATGTTTAATAAGATCCATCTCAAAGGGGGCATCATAGATTCATTGGTTCAAAGCTAGCTAATAGTCATGAGGTCTAGGAGACCATTAAGGAGCCAAGTCCAAATTCCCAAGACCGCAAAGCATTATCTGATTAAGTGAGTTGCTCAAATCACTCATTAGGCAAGTGAAGGGTGAGGGAATAAAACTCTGTAAACAGGAAATTGTACATTAACAACTCACACCATTAATCCTCTGCACTAACTGCCACATTCCTGGCTTAATAATTTGCTTGACCAATAACGAATACAAAGAAGTGATTACCTCTTTTAGAACTTGATAATATTACTTTGGCAATTAGTTTGGCTGAATAAAAGGATTTTCTGACAATTGTCATCACAGCATGGTCAAGAGAGAGGAAGTAATCAACCCAAGTACCTAGGTGTCTGACTCCTTTTTCATTTTGTAGTGGTATGGGGTCTGTACAATATGATGAGGGGAAAGGCACCAAAAGTGATGATGCTGTACTTTTTGGTATTTAATTTGAGACCATGTTTTGTACACCAGGAGTTTACTAGGCAGAGAGGGTTAATTCTGGAGGGTTTTGATGTTACAGGGTGACTTAACAACAGCCCCTAGTTGCTAACTTTGTTATACAAAGGTCTTGGGTCTTTGCCTGGAAAGCAGACAAATATGAAAAAGTAATGTTCCCAGCACAGAGCCTTAAGGGACACCAGTAGTCACTTTCATACCTTCTGATGAGGAACCTGGAACCTGCACTGTGTGGGCTTTGCCTTTCAGCCAGTTTTCTATCCATATTATCACATATGCTTTGATTATTAAAGCATTTAGCTTTTGTATGACATCATCATGCAGAATGGTGCGAAAAGTATTGACTAGGTTAATATATATATATATATATATATATATATATATATATATATATATATATATCAAGCACTTTATGGCCACCATCTACACCCTTTCACAGACGTTTACCCTGAGAAATAGACAGGATCTACCCTTCCCAAAGCCAAACTATTACAAGTCAAGTTTAATAAGATATAACAGTTCATGAGATCAGTTATAATATGCTCTATGGCTTTGCAGATGAGGCTTGTAAAGGCTGATGTGTTTCTTATTACCTTGGTCATTTGTACGGACACCGTATGAAGGAGCACCATCACTGCATTGCACCACTCAGGGAAAAAAACAGTAAGTTGACTTAGATTAAACAGTTTAATAAATCAGCCAGGTACATTGTTAGGTCCCAGGAAAGAAGTTCTTTGGTCTTGGTTAGCACTTTCAGTAAATGATGTTTAGAGATAATTGGAGGAGTAAGAAGTTCATATATTTTGTGTCTTTGAACAGAAGTGTTGAGGGTATAGTTGATGCTAAATTTAATTGCAAGAATATTGGCAACATCTCTTGGGTCAGAAAAGTAGGTACCATTATTAATAAGTTCAAAGTAATTTTTTTTGTAGTTTTGCAACATAGCTAAACAAAGATTTGTAACTATCCTTGGCTTCAGAAGCAAGCCTAACATCATGGGCTCCTTCAGTGGACCTGATGGCATTCTTTATTTTTTCTAATGCTTTTGAAATTATCATTAAGAAAAGGAATGTTGTTGTTTTTGCATAGTTTATTTATGGTAGTGTACCACCAGTGTGTTTTTTTTGTTGTTTTTTTGTTTTTGAATTTCCTATGATACTTCATTCTGAGGAAGAGTGCTAGCTCTGTGCATTTTTTCTAAAAAGGTGTAGAATTCATTAGTGAAGCTTGTTGCTGTATCGGGATCAGGAGAGGTGAATTTTGATATATCATCACAGAGTAAGCTAAAGTTGGCATGTTTGCAATCTATAAATTCAACGGAATCTGCTGTAGGAGCTTTTGGGAGTTTAAATGAGAAGGTCACAAGTTTATTGTCAGACGACACTGGAGAAGGAAATGAGGGAGGCAGCCATATTTGTAATAATCAGATCAAGAATGCTATGCCCTCTTGTAGGTTTATTTAACAACTAGTCAGGGGAATTTTTGTTAAGTCTAAGAATTTTTGGGCATATCCTACATTGGAGGTATAGGTGTCCCAGTTTATTGACTGCCTTTATTATATGTAACTTGGGTAACATTTAGTTCTATCAGATACCTCTGAAACCTTGCCAGATTATTTCCCGCTTGAAGGAGGCAGACTCCAGAAAGAGTCCACCAAACTTTGTCATTGAACACTGGGCTGTCCAGAATACAAAGGAATGACCTAGAATCAAAATTCTGTTCTATCCTTAAAAGAAACACAAAGCTATAACTAACAACTAAAGCAAACTATTGCCCTTCTGTCATCTAATATAAAAAATTAATGCATTCAAAGACCACCTATCTATCCTTTTTATCATCTGAATGGACATACCTTCCAATGCCATATCTAAAGCACTACCTACATGAAAAGAATAGCCAAAAAAACTCTCAGCCAAAATCTCTTGACTCTACAAAAGCCTTTTCAACATCTTATCAAACTGCCATCTTGAAACCTGCCATCCACCTAAACCTCTTAAACTTTCACACTTGCTTCCATATTAATACCCATTACAGTAGAAACAACAAAATGTCTATATTCCTCCACAAACCTTCCAGTTGCTTCTGACTCCTTTTCAAATTTTTGGACCTCAGTAACTGTCAATTTCATAATATACAAATTCCTCCATTGTAAACTACCCAACAACTCACTCCTCCAAAATATACCCTTGTACATAAAAATGGATAATATCACCCGTAATAAGGGAGCTTTTAATAATGGGAAGCTCAATTAGAACACAGTTAAAAATCTTACATGGTTATCAGACAACAAAGAAAGTGTTATGTTACAAGCTAGTAGTTGATAATTAATCCTATCCAGAGTGATCTGCAGTTTGGTGAATTCAGGTTGTGAGTTCATAGGGATCTGCTTGGACATAATATGTTCCTTGACAAAGATGGAAACCCCATCACAGCTTCCATTAGGTCTGAAGGCATGAAAAGCACAAAACCCTGGTACAAAGGGGATGTTCTCTTTACAGGTAAACTAACTGTCACTGACTATCCAGACATGAATGTTTTCCAGATGGAGGCATGCCTCAAGTTTACAGGTAAACCAATTGTCACTGACTATCCAGACATGAATGTTTTCCAGATGGAGGCATGCCTCAAGTTTACAGGTAAACCAACTGTCACTGACTATCCAGACATGAATGTTTTCCAGATGGAGGCATGCCTCAAGTTTACAGGTAAACCAACTGTCACTGACTATCCAGACATGAATGTTTTCCAGATGGAGGCATGCCTCAAGTTTACAGGTAAACCAACTGTCACTGACTATCCAGACATGAATGTTTTCCAGATGGAGGCATGCCTCAAGTTTACAGGTAAACCAACTGTCACTGACTATCCAGACATGAATGTTTTCCAGATGGAGGCATGCCTCACGTTTACAGGTAAACCAACTGTCACTGACTATCCAGACATGAATGTTTTCCAGATGGAGGCATGCCTCAAGTTTACAGGTAAACCAACTGTCACTGACTATCCAGACATGAATGTTTTCCAGATGGAGGCATGCCTCAAGTTTACAGGTAAACCAACTCTCACTGACTATCCAGACATGAATGTTTTCCAGATGGAGGCATGCCTCAAGTTTACAGGTAAACCAACTGTCACTGACTATCCAGACATGAATGATTTCCAGATGGAGGCATGCCTCAAGCTTACAGGTAAACCAATTATCACTGACTATCCAGACATGAATGTTTACCAGATGGAGGCATGCCTCAAGTTTACAGGTAAACCAAATGTCACTGACTATCCAGACATGAATGTTTTCCAGATGGAGGCATGCCTCATATTTACAGGTAAACCAACTGTCACTGACTATCCAGACATGAATGTTTTCCAGATGGAGGCATGCCTCATGTTTATAGGTAAACCAACTGTCACTGACTATCCAGACATGAATGTTTTCCAGATGGAGGCATGCCTCAAGTTTACAGGTAAACCAACTGTCATTGACTATTCAGACATGAATGTTTTCCAGATGGAGGCATGCCTCACGTTTACAGGTAAACCAACTGTCACTGACTATCCAGACATGAATGTTCACCAGATGGAGGCATGCCTCAAGTTTACAGGTAAACCAACTGCCACTGACTATCCAGACATGAATGTTTTCCAGATGGAGGCATGCCTCAAGTTTACAGGTAAACCAGCTGTCACTGACTATCCAGACATGAATGTTTCCAGATAGAGACATGCCTCAAATTTACAGGAAAACCAACTGTCACTGACTATCCAGACATGAATGTTTTCCAGATGGAGGCATGCCTCAAGTTTACAGGTAAACCAAATGTCACTGACTATCCAGACATGAATGTTTTCCAGATGGAGGCATGCTTCAAGTTTACAGGTAAACCAACCGTCACTGACTATCCAGACTTGAATGTTTTTCAGATGGAGGCATGCCTCAAGTTTACAGGTAAACCAACCATCACTGACTATCCAGACTTGAATGTTTTTCAGATGGAGGCATGCCTCAAGTTTACAGGTAAACTAACTGTCACAGACTATCCAGACATGAATGTTTTCCAGATGGAGGCATGCCTCAAGTTTACAGGTAAACCAATTGTCACTGACTATCCAGACATGAATGTTTACCAGATGGAGGTGTGCCTCAAGTTTACAGGTAAATCAATTGGCACTGACTATCCAGACATGAATGTTCACCAGCTGGAGGCATGCCTCAAGTTTACAGGTAAACCAATTGTCACTGACTATCCAGACATGAATGTTTTCCAGATGGAGGTATGGTTCAAGTTTGCAGGTCAACTAACTGTCACTGACTATCCAGACATGAATGTTTTCCAGATGGAGGCATGCCTCAAGTTTACAGGTAAACCACCTGTCACTGACTATCCAGACATGAATGTTTACCAGATGGAGGCATGCCTCACGTTTACAGGTAAACCAACTGTCACTGACTATCCAGACATGAATGTTTTCCAGATGGAGGCATGCCTCAAGTTTACAGGTAAACCAACTGTCACTGACTATCCAGACATGAATGTTTTCCAGATGGAGGCATGCCTCAAGTTTACAGGTAAACCAACTCTCACTGACTATCCAGACATGAATGTTTTCCAGATGGAGGCATGCCTCAAGTTTACAGGTAAACCAACTGTCACTGACTATCCAGACATGAATGTTTTCCAGATGGAGGCATGCCTCAAGTTTACAGGTAAACCAACTGTCACTGACTATCCAGACATGAATGTTTTCCAGATGGAGGCATGCCTCAAGTTTACAGGTAAACCAACTGTCACTGACTATCCAGACATGAATGTTTTCCAGATGGAGGCATGCCTCAAGTTTACAGGTAAACCAACTCTCACTGACTATCCAGACATGAATGTTTTTCCGATGGAGGCATGCCTCAAGTTTACAGGTAAACCAACTGTCACTGACTATCCAGACATGAATGTTTTCCAGATGGAGGCATGCCTCAAGTTTACAGGTAAACCAACTGTCACTGACTATCCAGACATGAATGTTTTCCGATGGAGGCATGCCTCAAGTTTACAGGTAAACCAACTGTCACTGACTATCCAGACATGAATGTTTTCCAGATGGAGGCATGCCTCAAGTTTACAGGTAAACCAACTGTCACTGACTATCCAGACATGAATGTTTTCCAGATGGAGGCATGCCTCAAGTTTACAGGTAAACCAACTGTCACTGACTATCCAGACATGAATGATTT
This sequence comes from Protopterus annectens, assembly GCF_019279795.1. Lineage (NCBI taxonomy): Eukaryota > Metazoa > Chordata > Ceratodontiformes > Protopteridae > Protopterus > Protopterus annectens. The sequence continues at coordinate 502,746,753 of NC_056748.1, forward strand.
CCAGATGGAGGCATGCCTCAAGTTTACAGGTAAACCAATTGTCACTGACTATCCAGACATGAATGTTTACCAGATGGAGGCATGCCTCAAGTTTACAGGTAAACCAACTGTCACTGACTATCCAGACATGAATGTTTTCCAGATGGAGGCATGCCTCAAGTTTACAGGTAAACCAACTGTCATTGACTATTCAGACATGAATGTTTTCCAGATGGAGGCATGCGTCACGTTTACAGGTAAACCAACTGTCTCTGACTATCCAGACATGAATGTTCACCAGATGGAGGCATGCCTCAAGTTTACAGGTAAACCAACTGTCACTGACTATCCATACATGAATGTTTTCCAGATGGAGGCATGCCTCAAGTTTACAGGTAAACCAGCTGTCACTGACTATCCAGACATGAATGTTTTCCAGATACAGGCATGCCTCAAATTTACAGGTAAACCAACTGTCACTGACTATCCAGACATGAATGTTTTCCAGATGGAGGCATGCCTCAAGTTTACAGGTAAACCAAATGTCACTGACTATCCAGACATGAATGTTTTCCAGATGGAGGCATGCCTCAAGTTTACAGGTAAACCAACCGTCACTGACTATCCAGACTTGAATGTTTTTCAGATGGAGGCATGCCTCAAGTTTACAGGTAAACTAACTGTCACTGATTATCCAGACATGAATGTTTTCCAGATGGAGGCATGCCTCAAGTTTACAGGTAAACCAATTGTCACTGACTATCCAGACATGAATGTTTACCAGATGGAGGTGTGCCTCAAGTTTACAGGTAAACCAATTGTCACTGACTATCCAGACATGAATGTTCACCAGATGGAGGCATGCCTCAAGTTTACAGGTAAACCAATTGTCACTGACTATCCAGACATGAATGTTTTCCAGATGGAGGTATGGCTCAAGTTTACAGGTCAACCAACTGTCACTGACTATCCAGACATGAATGTTTTCCAGATGGAGGCATGCCTCAAGTTTACAGGTAAACCACCTGTCACTGACTATCCAGACATGAATGTTTACCAGATGGAGGCATGCCTCAAGTTTACAGGTAAACCAACTGTCACTGACTATCCAGACATGAATGTTTTCCAGATGGAGGCATGCCTCAAGTTTACAGGTAAACCAACTGTCACTGACTATCCAGACATGAATGTTTTCCAGATGGAGGCATGCCTCAAGTTTACAGGTAAACCAACTCTCACTGACTATCCAGACATGAATGTTTTCCAGATGGAGGCATGCCTCAAGTTTACAGGTAAACCACCTGTCACTGACTATCCAGACATGAATGTTTACCAGATGGAGGCATGCCTCAAGTTTACAGGTTAACCAACTGTCACTGACTATCCAGACATGAATGTTTTCCAGATGGAGGCATGCCTCAAGTTTACAAGTAAACCACCTGTCACTGACTATCCAGACATGAATGTTTACCAGATGGAGGCATGCCTCAAGTTTACAGGTAAACCAACTCTCACTGACTATCCAGACATGAATGTTTATCAGATGGGGGCATGCCTCAAGTTTACAGGTAAACCAACTCTCACTGACTATCCAGACATGAATGTTTATCAGATGGAGGCATGCCTCAAGTTTACAGGTAAACCAACTGTCACTGACTATCGAGACATGAATATTTTCCAGATGGAGGCATGCCTCAAGTTTACAGGTAAACCAACTGTCACTGACTATCCAGACATGAATGATTTCCAGATGGAGGCATACCTCAAGATAAGTCATTTTATTACTTAGACTTTTGGCATTGGGGAATCCACCTTAACATGATCTGATTTCAGGATGGATATGGTATGAAACCAGCTATACACCAATAATTGAAGACAATTCTCTTTTCTTGGTATCTAGATATCATTCTAGATGAAGGAATGGTTCCACTCAGGATTAATATATTTTACATGCATTTGTGACATGCATGGGAAATTCTGATATGACTGCTGCATAAATCATAGGGTATTACATTTCAGGTTATTCAATCCCAGATACACCATTTCCGTATCATAGTCATACTTACCAGTAGTTAGGGTTAGAATCATTGTAACACCAGAGATCCAGTTACCTGAAAGACAACACACTGTAACACATTGTAATACGCTCTCTGACCAGCCTTGTGAGTTATGAGTCAGTGTGCCTGACAATAGGGTCTCCTATTAGGTAAACTTTCCTATTGTTGCTGTGGTTCAAAATTATAGATTTGCCATGTTTGTTTTTTATGTTGACTCTTTATTACAAGAGACTTGACTTTTTAAGAAAATTATTGATTAAACGTATTTATAATATACACACAAAAAGGAACATATTTACAATATACACACAGAAAGGAACACACAGAAAGAAAGAAATTCAACATCACATACTGTTATCCAATCTTAGGAATACATTGAATCATCAAGGTAATCTTAAAAAATTAACACATTAAGAGTCTTTGTATTTCAACAGCAACATTTCAAGGTTATCCCAACCACTAAAAGTCTTAGTATGATTTATAGATCTTACTCTGATGACTTCTTTTCAGCTTTACATAGTATTGCTGTTAAATGTAAACACTCTTTGAACGCAGGAACTAAGTTTAATTTCTAGTTTTTTGTAATAACTTTTCTAGCAACTGCCAAAAAACTCCAAAATATTTCTGTTTGGCTTTTACAGATAAAGAAGGTGGAACATTCATTAGCATTAATGATCTAGTCAATAAGCAATTATCAGACCACAGCCCCTTAAAAAATATACTTATCTCTTCCCAATATACATTTAATTTTTCACAATCCGTAACCATGTGTGTCTGATCAGCTTTTACATCTTTACAAGATCTCCAACAAACTGAAGAAATTGTTTTACTAAACTTAGAGATATGGAGTAACAACCCTTCTATGTATATATTTCCACATAAAAACTCTCCAGTATAAACTTGAAGAAGTTTGACTCAACACATAGAGCTACATCTCATGGAGCATCTACCTCTAAGCCCATAAGGCAAGCCACCACACAATCCAAAATTCTAGTCATTGGAGACTCCATCATGAGCAACACTGATGTCCCTCTCACCAGGCTGAGTAATGAGAAAGTCATGGTCAGTTGCTTATCAGTGGCTAGGATCTGCCACATTACAAATGCACTCAGGTCATTGGACCACAATTACCAATATGACTCAGTCATAGTACATGTGGGAGTAAATGACCTGAGATGTATCTCCTCAGACTATATGAAGAGAAACATAATAGAGCTCTCAGAATATGTGTCTCAGGCTTGTATGAACCTATCATTGAGCAGCATTTTACCTTCTCCAAGGATGATGCCACAATGCAAACAAAAGATGATTGACTTTAATAACTGGCATATTTTCTGGTGTCATTCTAAGGGGGTGCAATATTTGTCAGCATGAAAGAGATGGTCAACAGACCCCAGTGCTTTGCCAGGGATGGTCTGCATCTCTCCTCTCTAGGCTTTTGAATATTAGCTAAAACATTGTCTTCCTCCATAGTGCCTTTTTTAGGCAATGCTAAACTGAAAGTACTTCTGACATAGAAAATCAAAACCAAGAAAATCTAAAGGGATTACTGATGAATTCTAGGAGTCTAAAGAAAAAACCCACTCCCTAGAAGCTCTCTTTACTCTAGAGAATGCTATTGTCTGTGCGGTCACTGAGACATGGTTTAAATCTGCCCAGAGCACACCAATAGTGCAAGGATATAATGCCTTCCACAGATTTAGGCCAGCTACTTCACAGGCAGGGACTAAAGGTGGAGGCGTCTCTATTTACATCAAAAATAAATATACTTTAAGGCTGGTCAAAGAGGACAATGCACTTGAGCTGCTCCATGTTCAAATCACCATAGGCAAAATCCAATACTACTTCCTTGCAAGCTGTAGGTCTCCCTCCATGACCCAGGAAACCCATACCATGTATTTAAACTTATTAGAAACACTAACCAATCAACCCAATACCATATTCATGGGTGATATTAATTATCCCTCTATTAACTGGGAATCCTATATGACACCAAACGTACATGCACAGAGATTCTGAATTTTGTAAACACAAACTACCTGGGCCAGATAGTCAATACACCAACCAGGGGTGCAACCATACTGGATCAGGTCCTCACAAATACGGGAGAATTCTGCACATTCCCTACTGTAATGCCTTCCCTGGTAAGGTCAGACCACAAAATGGTCTCCTTTGAAGTAAAAATAAAACCTGGGCCCCCAGCTAAACCTGGAATATTTAGGAACTATTCTAAGGCTAACTTCCTGTTATTAAATAAGAACCTGGCAAAATTTCAAGACCCCATAAACCCTGAGAACACTGCTGCCCATGCAGAACTGTTCACAGAAATCCTGTACAAGCATGTTAATAGCTGCATAAAGGCAGCTATACCTACCAGGAAGAAGTACAGAACTAACATGAAAAACAAGCCACCCTGGTGGAATCACAAAATCAATAAATGTATAAAAAGAGAAAGAAAATCATGGCAAAAATTAGGAAATGCAGCACCCTGCAGGATAAAAGCACTCTCATTAAACTACACAAACAATTCAAAGGACAAATAAAGTCTACCAAAGCCAAATTTGAGGTACGGTTGGCCTCCCAGGCCAAAGACAACCACAAAGCATTCTTTAGCTATGTCTGCAGCCTCAAAGGCAATACACAATTGTGTGCAGAGCTCATTGTAAATGGAGCCAGCTATACTGAGCCAGAAGATATAGCAAACCTCCTGGCTGATAAATTCAGCTCCAACTTTACCACTCTCTCCTCCTCAACCTTCTCTCAGGAAATGTCATCACATATAATGCTCTCTCCAAGACCAAGAACACTGCATCAATGGGCCCAGACAATATCCCAGCATGCCTTATAAATAGCATGAAACATGACCTACCAGGGCCTCTGGAATTACTATTTAACTGTATCCTTCAAACAGGCTTTGTGCATCATGAATGGAGAAAGGCAACCGTCATCCCTCTGCGCAAATGTGGGCCATCTACAGACCCTGGAAACTTCAGACCCATAAGTCTCACTAGTCTTATATGTAAAGCCATGGAAAGAATTACCATGGAGATGATCAATAGAGCTATAGTAAACCTCCAGACACTGGACCCAACCCAGATTGGTTTCGTCAAGGGCAGTTCATCCCTACTCAACCTGGTGGACTTCTTTGAGAAGGTGGATGAGGGTAAAATCATTCATAGTGCCTACCTTGAACTGGCGAAGGCATTTGACACAATACCCAACTCAGGCATTGCTGACAAACTCAAAAGGTTAGGTACAAACTTGTATGTCACCCAGTGGATAGCCAACTGGCTCACAGACAGGACCCAGAAAGTTAGAATTGGGGAGTCTACCTCTACAAAAAGGCCAGTCACAAGTAGAGTCCCTCAGGAATCAGTCCTTAGACTGCTCCTTTTTGGCATTTACTTCTTAGAAGTCAAGGCCAATGTCAATGGTCTCTGGCTGACTAAATTTGCAGAAGCTTGCAAATTAGGAGCTGTCATTGAATTTCATACTGACATAAATGTTCTCCAGGAGGGTCTGACACAGAAAAAACAACTGGCATCAGAGACATGGACTAAAACTAAATGCCAAGAAATGCATAATAGTATTGTTTGGGAAGTCATCCATCTCTGGTAACTATCATATTGACAATACACCCCTTAGAGTTGACCTAGTAGTCAGGGACTTAGGGACACACATAGATAGTAATCTAGCCTTTGATCACCATGTATCTACAGTGGTGAGGAAATCATTCTATATTGCGCAACTTATAAACAAAGGTATGGCATCTAAGTCCAAGGAAGTCATTGTTCCACTGTATTCAGCATTCATCAGACCTATCACTGAGTACAAAGCCCCCTTCAGTGTGTACCTAACCAAACATATCCAACAAATGGAATGTCCACAGAAGTTCCTCACTAAAAGAATACAGGGTGTAAGTAGTATGTCCTATGTAGACTGCCTCAAGGCCCTATCCCTGTATTCTGTCTCCTACAGACTTTTGAGTGGAGATATATGCCTGGCATACAGGGCATTGTCAGGCCCACTCTGATGGACCTCCTGCATATCCACAAAACAAACAGTATCAGAATTATCTGTTCTAAAGACTTAAACCTTGCCTGTGATATAGATAGGACCTGCTGGAGAGATAGGTATATATCCCAGAGACTACCCTGTCTATGGAACAGGCTCCCCATCCATGTGAAGCAGAGTTCTTCCCTAACCCAATTCAAGTGCAACTTGGACATCTGGATGGGAAAACAGAAATTCATCCCTAGTTTGGCATCTACGTTTCTAATGCAAACATATATGCAAACTATAAATGGTTCACCTTCCAGGTCCATGTTTACGCTTATCAAGGGCATCAGAACTTGTCAGAGATGTGGGATGCATGGCTAGGCTTAAAAAGGATCTTGGGGTCATTATTCTAGTAAATACCGGTGAACCTAAAGTACACTAAGCATCTGGTACCAAAATATCCCAATAATTTCTACTGTACATACCATGCTCATTTCCAAAATAGCTATATATGTATTCTATTCCTTTTTATATTTCATCACAGCTTCTGAAATCTATTTTCCCCAAAAGTTATTCCATGTGCCCTCAACCTAGTCTGTGTATAATGTTTTTTTTTTTTCTTTTACATCATTCTTGAGTTGTTCACCCCTTCCAACATCTTCATTTCAAACTGTGCCCACTTTTTCATGTGTTGTTCTTTTTCTGAAAATTATTACAATTCCTGGCCTATTCATTTCAAAGCTTGCTGAATATTTTCTGTTATGTTTTCTCTCCCATAGTTCCTCAAGCCTCTGTATCCCACATTCTGTTAATTTCTCTTTGTATGGCTTGTTGTCTGAACTATGCACCCTTCTGAGTTTATTCCTCTTGACATCTTCTATCTTTTCTGTCTTTGAAGTCTCCAGTAGTACAATTCTTAAGCTGGGTTCTTATATTAGTGATCCACATCTATGCATCCCAGAATTATTCACTTTTTTTGCATTTTCTTCTTGATTGTCTTGGTTCGTTTTATTTGAAATGGTTATTGCAAGGTCTTCTTTTGTTTTTCTTCCGTAAAGCACTTCACTCCACCACTCCTTGGCTTCTATCTGTATTGATTTTTCTTGTGTGGAATGGTTATTCAGTTGTCTTTGCATGTCATCTAAGCTACCAGTTGTAAGTGCAGGCTTAACAAACTATGGTTCATACTGTTCAGGTAGCCATGTGCCTCCTACCTCTTTGGAGATCTATAGGTTGTCTGCAGATAAACATACGTTGTTTTGTAGTTGTTTCAGCCATTGTTTATTTATGTCTCTGTGTATGGACATATGAATTTGATTTTTGATGGTTAGGTAATTCCCACTGGGCAAAAACAATTCACAAACAAAATCAAGTGAGGAAGCGCCAAAAGATGGAGGGACAAAGGAAAGTAATGCATTTATAGACATATTACTAATAGCAGGTATGATTTTTATGTATTTTACACTGTTATGTTATATGATGCACTTATTTCCTTAAATAAACATTTACCTTTTATGAATTATGCCAAGTGTTATACTTACCTGGAAGGGTTAAAACATCTTTTAGGCTGCACGCATGGCAAATATCAACTGCTCAGGAGAGGTGTCCCATTTTACAAAGTTGGCCTGTATGGCACTCATAATTTTGGGCAGCAGAGTGAAAAGCTAGTTCTCTGAATGAGCCACTGTAATTAGTGACACTTTGCCTACAAAATACAGGATTATATAACAAACAGAGGCACAAAGGCACAGGCCCTGTATGGGAATGTGGAGAGTTTTGCCCCATCCCCTCCAAAAGGCTCATAATTATAATTAAATGAAATTTTGGAATGTGGATTAAGAGATCAAGGACCAGATCATCAATAGCCCACATCTGAGCATTTGTTAGCACAAACCATAAAAATATATTCATGGATAGAAGCAGAGACATAGAGTAGCTGTGTCTATAGTTTGGGTATTTGGTAACTCAGAATGCAGTAAATAGAAAGGAAACCTATTTTGAAGCACACGCATACAAAGTATGGCATGTTGTATATTACATTAATTAGTGTGCAATACACTCAGCCAAATGTATAGATCCAGTGGGTTATAAGAAACCTGTCAATGAGTCTTAATAGAAAATGCCAATTGTTAAGTTAGTGAAATAAATCACTACAGAAACTGAATCTGAATAACTTAGTGCATGTGATGGAGCCTAAACAAAAGATGTCTGCTGTCAAAATGCTGACGTATGTTTGTGAACAAACAGTATTAAGGAAACTCATAGTGATAAACTCACTAAAAGAAGAAGAATAACCTGAATAGAGCTCCACATTTACCTATCAAGGGTCAAAGCAAAAGGTTAGACAGAAATCAAACTCTAAGCAGCAGGTACGTAGATGCAGGAGCATTTGTCTGACTGTGGTATGGAAGGGGGAGATTCTCAAGGGTGTGGCCTGATGTAGGACGTGTGTATGTGTGTGTGTGTGTGTGTGTGTGTGTGTGTGTGTGTGTGTGTGTGTGTAGTAACAGTGCCAGCCTGCTGTTTCACCCAGCGACTGTGAGGTAAGCTTTTTCAGCATGTAAGAATGGGTATCAGACATATTTTATATACCGATATAGCTATAAATATATAGATCTCTCTCTATCTCTCTCTCTCTCTGTGTATATATATATATATATATATATATATATATATATATATATATATATATATATATATATATATATATATATATATATATATATATATAAATATATATATATATATATATATATATACACACACACACACACACACACACACACACACACACACACACACACACACACACACATAAATATAAATATATATATATATATATATATATATATATATATATATAGTTTAGTTGGTAGCATTTAAATGTGTTTGGTCTAGTATTAGTTAATAATAGTGCAGAAGGTTTAAAAAACTATATATTCCATTTGTTCTATTCATTTTGCAGGTGATGGGACAGCATCAGGAAAGAAATTCCCTTCAGTGGAATAGGTAATATGTACAGTAGCCGGGACTAGCAACTGTATTTTGTGGAGGACTTCAGACAACTCCAGAGAAAGTGATTAAAGGTGGGATAGGTAGATCTGGCAGGAAAGGGTGGAAGGTGCACAGTGGACAAAATAAAAAATATGCAGCAAAAAGGGATGAAGAAGGATTCTACAAGAACTGATTTTAAATGGGCAGAGACAAGACAAGGAGTGATGGAATAGAAATAATGGGGGGTGGAGGGATTACAATCTCACCACAGAAGTGGAAAAAGACAAGAACTAGCTCAAGGAATGAAAATGGATGGAAAGGAATGGAAATATGAGGGAATACACCTTCACAACAAACATTTTGGTACAAACAAGTAGGTTAAACAGGTTCTTAGGTAAGGAAAACTTTATGGAAATAATGAAAGAGGTCCATATAAAAGAAGGGCACTTATCAGATCATGATGCAGTAAGACTTAAGGTAAGTATGTAGGAACAGAAAGCAATCAGAAGGTATTGAAGGTGGGCTAGCTATTAACAGATGGAGACAGAGGACATCTAAACAATGCATAGAGAAAAAGTAATAAAAATGGATTTATACTGTAAAATTATTACACAGCAAGAAAATCAACAATGGTACAAAATAGATTATTAGTGGATACTGAGCTAGGCACAAGGGAGGCAAATAGCCAAGAAGAAAAAGAAGACACAGAACTGAGACATATACAGAGTATAAAGGTAAGAGATGGAGAATATTTGGAAAAAGATAAGCTAATCCTGCAAAGCTTCAAGGAATACTACAGGGAGATTTACAAACAACAGCAAGGGATAGAAGTCAAGAAAGAATGTAGATGGATACATACTAGAGGAAAAGCAAAACGGTAAGCTGAATATAGAAGTGACAAGGGATGAGATAAGGAAAGGCATAAATAAGATGAAAGAGAGGAAAGCAGGGTAGTGAGATGTATTCCCCTAGAGGTCTCCAAATGAGGAGGTGAGCAAAAGTGGAAGGTCCTACGAAGAATATAAGAGAATATAGGACTTGGGCAAAATATATACAAATATGTGGAGGCCAGGGTAACTATGATACTTAAAGGAGTAGAAGAAAGGGAGAAAGTTGGAAATAGGCATATTTCTTTGATTAATATAGATATCAAGATTTTGGCAAATAGTTGGATGGAAGACTGCATAATGAAAAAAGGGCAAAATGGCTCCATGAAGGAAAGAAGGCAGAAAAATGCTGAGACCTGTTGGAATTTATTCAAAAGGAGGAAAAGAAGCAGGAAGGGAACAGTGGGATTGTTCTCTTTGACCTGCAACAAAGCCTTTGATATGGTGAGTTGGTAATTCTTATGGAAGACACTGCAGCAAAGGCAGGTAGGGAAAGAGTAGGAAATGAATCAGCCAATTGCTGATGCGATATGGTGCACCACGCATGATAATTGTATACTGTATGGAGGTAACTCAAATTATTAAATGTAAACATCAGTTTTGGGCTCCGTCCAATGGAAGAGATAAGACAGACTGTATCCCTTGCAAAACCTTGGACCTGTTGTAAATTGGAGATAGTTTTCATTGAATAAAAGTGTTTGAAAACAGTTCTACTGGACTTCATTTGTGTTTTTTATTTTTAGTCTGAGCACAATATTCTTGAACCTGTTTGTACACTTTGGTGTGTGATATATATAATAGGAAATAAAACTGGTGATGTATAATCAATCTGCAGAAAAGTCTCCAGGAATATATAGTATTCATGTAGAAGTTTATAAGCTAGGTAGGAAGAAAGTGATAAAGATCTGGAAGGGTTTGTTTCATAGTATTTTAAAAGGACAGGAAACACCAACAACTTGGAAGAAAGCTGTGGTGACTGTAATACCTAATGGAGGTAAAGCACAGTGGTATTGTGAAGTCAAGGCAAATATTTGATGACATTAATTGAATAATGATGATCTAGGGGAAAGTAGAATGTAAAAAATACCACTGTTGGTGGGTCTTGCAGAGAAAGCACCTCTTCGAGTAAAATGGGATTTTATGAGGAGGGCAATAGAAGCATTTGATACAATAATAAGGTTAATGTAAAGGATTTATGAGTGAACTGAGGCAAAAATTAAAGTGGGAGGGTTCCTCTCTGATAAGTTGTGTCTAAGCAGAGGAACCAGGCAGAGGTGTCCTCTTTTCCCTTTGTTATTTGCATTATATTTAGAGCCATTGGCAAATAAAGTAACAGACTCAGAAATTCAAGGATATAATTGGTATGGTAATCGAGAAAAGCTGGCTTTATTTACAGATGATATTATTTTGTACCTGATAAAACCAGAAAAGGTAATTTCAGTGTTATAGAACATTTTGAGACAGTTTCAAGTTTTTTCAGGGTGTAAAATTAATGAAAATAAAACAAAGGCTATAGCAGTAAATTATGCACCCACACATGAATTGGTTCAGCAATACACATACATATTGGGACAAGATAAAATAAAGTATTTAGAAGTATGGGTTACAAAACGTTCTGTTATGACATGTTAGGATGTGTGGTAAGAGAGTAAACAAAAGATAATACAAAAACTGAAAAATTGGAAGCTCTTGTTCATGGATATGGCTAGCAAGATGCAAACAGTGAAATTGTTTTGAGTCCCTTTTGTTATATATACAGTTCAGACATATTTTTATCAACCAAAGGAGAAGTTGTTGACAGCAATTAATAAAGAGGTGAAGGGCTTTATTTGGGAGGGGAAGTGGGCAAGGATCTAGTGGGACAGGCTGATTTAGGTGGTGGTGGTATAGGATTACCTTACTTGAAGAGATATTTTAGACCTACACAGTTAAGTAAGGCTCATATATATAACACAAGCAGAAATCTATAATTCAAAGTGTGAAGGGATGATGATGAAGCCAGTGGGAAATTCAAGAAATAAGGAGAGAGTGAGATATTGGATGCATATCCTTAAGGACAGTAACAACAGCCATACAAAATATTATATTCATAAAGTAGAAGAAGGGTTGGGAGAGTGGCCTAATGGTTAAGGTGTTTGCCTTACAAACACAAGGTGCAGGGTTTGAGTCTCACAAGGGATAATTGGCTAGGCTTAAAATGACTCGCAAAGGCAGTTAGCTTAGTACTAACCTATGAAGAAAGTATTCTAATAACTAAACCAAAACAAGAATGGAGAATGCAGATTTCACTGATATGATGACTGCAATTAGGGGTACAGAGAATAGGCAAGAAGTTTTTACTGGAGAAAACTGGCAAAGGAACCAAGGTACTGGGATCAAATAACTGGAGAAGAAAAGGTAAAGAATGGGAAGAGACCTAGAAAACATTTGGACTACAAGCTAGAGACTGCCTTCCATATCAGGGATTGATATCAGATTACAGGCAAAGAGGAAGGGATAGGGGAATTCTAAGTGAAACACACATCCTGGTAGATTTTTCAGTTGATTCTAGATGAGAAGCTGCTGTTAAAAAGCAGGTAATTAGTACTGCATGCAAAATATTGCACGATAACTATAGGAAACAATCAGAGATGGTTAGAAAAGATTGGGAAGAGAGATTGGAGAAACAATTCACAAGGAAACAATGAGAGAGAATATGTATGGCTCCCAAATAAGCAACAAAGTCTGGAAGATTTAGGATGTTTGCTTGAAAGTATTTGCATAGGTATTTTAATACCCCAAGCCATTGATCCAATGAGTTAAATTTTGTTGTGACACAAATAAGACATGTTGGTGAGATTCTCAGAGGACCCCCATGCTGTGAAATAGGCTACTCATCCATGTGAAGCAGAGTCCATCCCTAACCATATTTAAGCATAACCTTGACCAATGGATATGAAATCAGAAACTCACCCTGTGTCTGTCCCCTATGTCTATGATAGACAGAAGCAGACAGTGATGCCCAAAATAACATATTCCCTCACATAACTTCTAGAAGCTTCCTAACTAACAATACCCTGACTAATACTATACCCATGACTAATAAACACCCATGATACATAAAGACACAGTTGAGTTGGACTGCACAGCTAGGCTTATAAAGACCCTGGTGGTCATTAGCCTAGTATATAACTATGAACCTATGAATCAAGCAAACTCCAAGAATTTGTCCTCAGGCACATGGTAAATGAAGGTGTGATGGGAAGGAAAGAGGTACCAGGGAACATAAGTTCTGGGAATGTAATGAGTTGACAGACTTTAAAAATTCACTACGGAGCATTCTGTCAGAAATACTGAGTGAACAAATGGATGGAAGGTAATGGGTTCTTGAGCTGGGATACAGGATCTGAATTGTTTAGACATACTAAGGCCTTGTTAAGTTTAATTCTGGTGGCTGCCGAAAAAAGTAACTACTAGAAAATGGAAATCAAAGTCTCTACCAACTGTACTTGAGGTATTCAGTATTGTAAGAAAGATGAACTGGAAGTGATATCTTTAGGAAAGGGTAGGAGCAAATTACGTAGAAAATATTTGAATTTTTTGGAATGATACATGCAGAATAATGTTTTGGAGGAGTAGTAAGAATTAAGGGAATGCAGGACATGAGCACTTTGTGCAATGTTGGATTGATGATAATTATACAAAAGAATATATGTGATGTACAATGTTTGTAATTGGGAACCTGTTAATATGGGTTGTTTTCTTTCATAAAAATGTATGTTTGCCTATGTCTTAAGTGATAATTCAATAAAGGTGTTAAAATATTATAAAACCCAGCAAAAAAAAGCCTTTTGACTACCAGTCCAACAAACAGTACAACTCCTACTTGGCACTTAGCTCTGTTTTACTTAAGCTTCTAAACCAAAACTCTTCTGCTTACATGGCAAAAAGATTCACTATTAGAAAAAGAACTTGCAGTCGAAGATCTCAGTTAAACCAAGCCCTCTCCCTTCATATTACCCTTTCACCAAAGAAATGGTGCAGACACATTTGTTTAACCAAGGTCCTAAACTTTGGCAGAATATTACACCAGACGTATGAGATTTGACCATTTTTTTGCTATTCAAGAAAAACTTCAAAGCCAATCTTAGAAAATCATGAATTCTGATATCAATTCCTGATAGAGAAGGCAATCACTAGCCTGCAATTTAAATGTCTTGTTGGTCTCTTCCCATTCTATTACCTTTCTTTCTCTAATAATTTGTTCCCAATACCTTGGTCGCTTTGCCAGCTTCCTCCAGTAAATTCCAGCCTCCTCTTGTCTTTTCTCTGTACCCCTAATTGCAGTCATCCCTATCAGTAGATTCTCCTTTCTTGATTCCTGTGTTGGCTTAGTTCTTAGTATACTTTCTGCTACTTTATGAATATAATATTCTTTATGACTGTCATTATTCACCTTAAGAATCTGTGTCAAAATCCCATTCTTTCTTCATTTCTTGAATTACTCCCTTGCTTTATCAATATCCCTTTCCAATTTGAATTGTAGCTTTCTGCTTGTGGTATGCATAAAAGCCTTAACTGTGTAGCTCTGAAATATCCCTTCAAATCAGATAACCCTAAAACTCCTTGTTCTGTTAGGAGGATCAACTTATCCCACTTGACTCTTACTGTCTTCCCCTTCCAGATAAAATTATTCAGCTCTTTATTAATTGCTATCTACAACTTCTCCTCTGGTTGATAAAACTATTCCTAACTTCTGTATAAAACTAAAGGGACTAAAAAACATTTTACTGCTTGTATCTTGCTATCCATATCCATAGATAAGATCCTCCAGTTTCTCAGTTTTTGTATTAGCTTTTGTTTAGTCTCTTTCCACATATCCTTAGCTGCCATAACCAAATCCTTTTTTAATTTATACGCCTAAATACTTCATTTTATTATGTCCCCATAAATATGGGTATTGCTGGATCAGTTCATGTGCTGGCACTTAAAGTATAGATATAGCTTTTGTTTTATTTTCAATTATTTTATATCAAAAAAAAAAAAAAAAACTCAGAAGTGTCTGAGAATATTACACAACAATTAGATGTCCTTTTCTGGTTCCATCAGGTACAAAATTGTGTCATCTGCAAATAATGCCAACTTTCTTGAACACCATGCTAATTATATTCCTGGATTTCTGAGTTCCTTATTTTCTTTGCCAGTGGTTCTAAATTTAACACAAATAACAAAGAGGAAAGAGAACACCCCTGCCTGGTTCCTCTGTTCAGATACAACTTATCAGAGATGAACCCTCCCTCTTTGATTTACTTCTCCAAATCCTTGTATATCTTCATAATTAGTCTTACTATTGTATCAGGAAAATGCACATGCTTCCACTGCCTTACTCAGAAAATCCCAGCTTACTCTCTCAAATGCTGTCTCTTCATCAAGACCTACCAATAACAATTGGTCCATTAATATTGTCAAATCTTGGTCTTCTCTCCACAAAACCACAGTGGTCCATATATATCAAGTTTGGCATCACATTTGCCATTTTCTTAGTCATTATAGAATAAGCAGTTTATAATCATGGTTTAGAATTGAGATTGGCCTATATGAAGCTGGATCACATAGGTCTTTACAAAGTATTACAGCCCCCACAGCTTTTTTTCCCCAGGATGTTAGTGCCCACCCTCCTTTTAAAATACTGTTAAACAAAACCTTCCAGATTTTTATCACTTTCTTCTCTCCTTACTTCCAAACTTCCACTGGAATATGATCTGCTCCTGGAGACTCTCCTGTAGATTGGTTACACATTATCATTTTAGCTCATCTCCTCCTATCTTAACTGTTAATTGTTGAGCCTCATCTACCTCTAAACTTGACATACTTAAGTCTTTCATAAATATTTCCATCTGTGCTCTTTCTTGATTTCTGCATTTCTCTGCTTTATATAAAGTTTCATCAACATCTTGAAATATTTTTAATACCCCTACTGGATCCCTGGCTACTTTTTTTGTTATAGGCTCCCTACATTTGTCATTAACCCTTTCTACTTTCTGTTTCCTGAGTTGATGTGCCAAAAGTTTTTGTGTTCTTGAGTTATCAAAAACAGTTGCTTAACAGCAATCTTTCTAAACTCATGCATATTATCTAGGTACTTCCTTAGTTTTTCTTTAGCACTCTGCAATTGCACCTCCGTTTGTTCTGTGACATTCCTTTTATTTTGTAATGCTTTAACCTTTGTTAGCCTCTCTAACTAATTCTTATTACTTATTTACTAGATCTTGTTTTTCTTTTATTTCTACCCTATTTTTAAATTACAATTTCATTTTATCCCACTCATTAGCTATAACATCTGGATTACCTTCCATCTTCTCAATAAATCATGAATTATTTCCACTACCACTTCCTTAAATTCCTCCCTTTTTAATAAGTAGGTGGGCAAGTGTCAGTGTCTCATCTTTACTTCATTACCCTGCATTCTTATCTTAGTAATTATTGGTACATGGTCTGAAATAGTCACCGGACGTGTATCACAGTTCTCAAATAAATGGACATGTTCCTGTGAAATATAATTTCTGTCAAGTCTATCCCATTGTGCCTTGAGAATAATATTTAAATAATATTTAAATTCTCTCTGAATTCCTAATACTGAATTCATGTCTTTCATACCAAATATTTTCATAAATTTAGTCAGAAATCTACCCTCTTTTGTTATATTTACCCTCCAAGGTCCTGAGATACATCCTCATTGTTGAAAATCAAATTCTAGTTCCCACCTATAAGTAATATTCCCTGTTAAAAACTGATTATTTATCCCAAAATGTTTTTTAAGATCCAAAATAGCAGTTTTAGGTAGAATATAAAGAGTTGACAGTGTAATCTTCATCCTCAGCTAGTAGGCCCTTACTACTAAAAGTCTGACAGTATTATCTTATTGCCTTTTCTATCACTACTGGGAGCTTCTCTAGCAATTAATATAAGTATTCCAGTTTTCCTTTGTCCCGGATATTCTGCAGTATCCATCCTGAAGTTCTTTATTTATCAAATTCACATGCACAGTTTTTTTTAGCATAACTATTTGCATTCTGCATTTCATAATATAATTAAGAATTCTTTCCTTTGTATCTATACCTGTGATATCAATAACATTCCAAGATAATATGGAAAGAGTCACCATTATGGTGAGAAGTCATTATTCCCACCTATAACATATGGCAGCTTTTTTAAATGTCTAATTCCAGTTTTTGTGATACATGCACCCATTAATGCTTGGCAGGTTATGCCTTTACTTTCAGTTCTGCCAGTGCATAACCATCCTCCATCACTTTTGTTATTGCTAGAAGACATCTTACATAATATTACCAAGATAATCAAATGCAACAAGCTAACATAAACTGGAACTCTCCTGTGAAAAGCAGCCTGAATAGATCATTGTATTCATTTAATTTAGTTCAACTAGTTAATGAGGATACACTATCTAATCCCAACTCTAAGAACTCTGCCATTATTGATATCATAATAACTAACATTTCAAATAAAATTCAGACTTTTTCTTTCTTGTAACAACCGTAGTGACTAAGAATATTGCCCTACCATAACACACTGGTCTCTTAAAGCTATCTACCAGCATCATAAGCTAAAACATGCTGCACTATCCTAATTTTGAGTTATTGTTAATTCAGCAACTTTAACTTGGTGACTAGTCCAATTTCTACCATACAAATAACTCTATAGATGCTTTATATATATATTTTTTTACAAATTACTTACTGACAGTCAAAACAAACTAACAAAAAAATTAAACATTTAATTAAAACTAATCATGTTCCATAGGTTAACTCCTGCCTGAGAGCTGAATTCAAAAAGCATAATAGAGCATGCCTGAATGGAAATAGTAAAAAGGCAACCAGCTTAAATATCAGACTTCCATGAAGCACAGTCAGACATAACTCTTAGTAATGCCTCCTTTAGGAGTTTCCAAATCTCATAATTAAGAACCCCCAAAGGTCTGGGCTACAATAAAAAGCCTGCAAACAAAGAAGCTATTCGCTAAGTCACAGTGTAAAAACCTTCTTTAGGAAGAGTTGATTGAAGCCATACACGATAACATACCTTTTTCTGACATCACATCAGACTTCATCTTCTCAGTACAGGACCAACTCACTATACCCTCCCCATTGTGAGCATATCACATATCCCTCATTCTACTTTAAATCTATAACACCTAGCAAAGAAAAAAGTATCTACTCATAACCGATTACACAATCAATCTTCCTTTCCACTATCTGCATCTACAGATAGTAAATAAAGTTGCCACTCTTCATGCTGGACCATCACCACATAGTTTCAATTTGCCACTTACTACTGACATTTCTCCAGCCCATTTCAAACATATACTGATTATATTGCAGACAAAGTGTAGAACCAAAGCACAGTCCAGTGTTTGGGTATTTAAATCAAAGTCCAGCGTTTAACTATTTAAAATTACCTTTAATTACATATACAAATAAGAAATGGTAAGCTCTTTCACACTGAAACACACTGCTTCTTCAGACCAATACATAGATAGTTAGTTAACAGCTATTTAAACAATGTATGAAATGTTCAGTCAGTCGCAAGCAACACTACACCAAAAGGTGCAATTATATATCCAATGGTAGTTCTTATGTGAACTTTATGTCATTTCCCTTTTGATTCGTATTATATACAATACCTATAATGCAAAGCAAGAGCTGCTTCTTTAAACTAAATTAATAAATAAATAATATATGCTTCTAAGCTAAAAAATGATGATTGTTTTATAAATATTTGTCTATCACAACCCTCTAGCTTTTAAGAAGAAGAAGAACCCCTTATCCCGATTTTACAGGGTCTCCCCAAGATACAAAAGGAGCAGTATAAACCACTGCTCAGGTGATTGTTGCTGGCAGAAACTGGTGCACAGAACCATTATCAGTGTTTGTTGAGAAGCACCTATGTCCAGTCCTTGATAAAAATACATATGGTTTAAGGGACTATAAGCATTTTTTACATGATCTGTTCCAGTTCAATACAAACATTGCTTTAAATCAGCATCCACATCAACACATACAGTTACATCTTATGGTCCCTCGACTTCTAAGCCCATAAGGCAAGCCACCACACAATCTAACATTCTGGTCATTGGAGACAACATTGTGAGACACAATGATGTACCTCTCACCAGGCTGAATAAGGAAAAAGTCATGCTCAATTGTTTATGAGGGGCTAGGATCCATCACATTACACACACACACACCCTCAAGTCATTGGACCACAAGTACCAGTATGACTCGGTCATGGTCCATGTGGCTATAAATGACTTGAGATGTACCTGCCTAGAGTATATGAAGAGAGACATCATGGAGCTTTCAGAATGTGTCCCAGGCTGGTATGAGCCCAGCACTGAGCAGCATTTTACCTTTTCCAAGGATGATACCACAATACAAACAAAAGATGACTGACTTTAATAGTTTCTGATGTCATTCTGAGACAGTGCAATATTTGTCAGCATGGAAGGAGATGATTAACAGATCACAATGCTTTGCCAAGGATGGTCTGTACCTCTCCTATCTAGGCTTTCAAATATTACCTAAAATGTTGTCTTCCCCCATAGTGCCTTTTCTAGGCAATGCCAGACTGAAAGTATTAATGACATAGCAAATCAAAACCAAAAAATATATAGGTATTACTGCTCAATCCTAGGAGTCTAAACAAAAACTCCACTCCCTAGAAGTGCTCTTCACCCTAGAGAATGCTGATGTCTATAAGGTCACTGAGACATGGTTTAAAGCCATGGAAAACACACCAGCAGTGCATGCCTTCCACACATTTAGACCAGCTACTAGACAGACAGGAACTAAAGGTGGAAGTGTCTTGATTTACATCAAAAATAAATATACTTCAATGCTGGTCAAACAGGACAATGCACTTGAGTTTGTTCATGTTCACATCACCATAGGCATAATCCAATACCACTTCCTTGCAAGCTATAGGTCCCGCTCTATGACCCAGAAAACTCATACTATATATTTAAACTTATTGGAAACACTCACCATCCAACCAACACCATATTCATGGACAACTTTAATTGCCCCACTATTAACTCGTTACAGCTGAGTGCCCCTCCAGGTGATTCTGCAGTTAACTCCTACTGTACATCTAGGTGTCAAATATTGGTTATTCATATTTGCATTAATAATTGCAAAACCATACTACATACAAGGTATCAGAATAATTTATCTTGAAGCATACGTGATGGCAAACACAACTCTATTGATATCTGACCTCTGTCAATGAGTATTTGTTAGAACTAGAAGGTGATAACTTCACTTTTTAAAGGCTCAAGCCACACCCACTGGGAGTTAAAGGTACACACTCAAAAGAGCTGTACTGGAGGGAATCATATATGATAACAAATGTACAGGCACAGAGATTCCGGGATTTTGTCAACACAATCTCCATGGACCAGATTGTCATTACACCAAGCAAGGGTGCAACCATATTGGATATGGTCCTCACTAATATGGGACAGTGCTATACACCTCAAGTGTAATGCTTCCCTGTTAAGTTCAGACCACCAAATGGTCTCCTTTGAAGTAAAAATAAACCTGGACCCCCAGCTAACTCTGGAATATTCAGGAACTACTCTAAGGCTAACTTCCTGCTGTTAAGTAATAACCTGGCAAAATTTCAAGCCCCAATAAACCCTGAGAACACTGCTGTTTATGCAGAAAATTTCACAGAAACTGTATACAAGCATGGTAATAGTTGCTGTACTCACCAGGAAGAAGTACAGAACTAACTCAAAAAAGAAGCCACCCTGGTGAAATCACAAAATCAATAGGCTGTATAAAAGAAGGAAGAAAATCATGTCAGAAATTAGGAGGTGCAGCATACAGCAGGATAAAAGCACTGTTATCAAACTAAACAAACAACTCAGAGGACAACTAAAGTGTACCAAAGCCAGAGGTAAATTTGGCCTCCCAAGCCATTCTTTCATTATGTCCACAGCTTCAAAGGCAATTTGCAATTTTGTGCAGAGCTCATTGTAAATGGAGAACTCAATGCACCGCCAGTATGGAATGCTCGGCCAAATCACAAATCAATAAAACACCAGAGGCCAGCATGTGCTGCAAGTAAATCTTTTATTGAAAAATAACTAAAAATAAGGCATGAAATGCCACAAAAAACTAGTAATCCGGTCAAACCGGTTTTGGCTATTCAGCCTTCCTCAGTGAAAAAAAAGCATTTGTTATGCAGAAAAATTCATGAATCTCATGAATATTTATACATACCACCAACCAATGGAAAAATGGTATAGTCCAACCATTAAGCTGGTTATACAGTATTATTGTATATAGGTATATAACCATAGGAATAATCATCAGAAGACTATAAACATTTAACAAACAATATAAAACAATATTGGAAATGGCATGTGTTGTAAATAATATACAGATACCATAAACCACAAAAATAATAATATATAAATTATATACATGAACAATAATAAACAAAAATGTCTATAGACTTCCAATAGAATACTATACTGGGGAAATTCTGTAAAAAACATGAAATCCCCATTGACATGAAAATGAGTATAGTATGATACTTTTAACCAAAGATCCATAAAAGTAGAAATATAGTACATAATAATCATCTACACAATAGAAGGATATTGTCAACAGTGTACTGTGTATATGGACATGCTGTGGGCAAGTTACAAAATATCCAGTGTCGTGAGTAGTGAGATTACAGTAACTTATGTAGATACCCTAGTATATTCATGGTACCCCATATCAATATTCATACTATGTATCTACTATAAATGATAGTGTTGAATGTGGGATGAATAAACTCAATGGAACCCCCAAAACGAGGAAGTGGGCTTGTATATAGAGCCCTATGGTAACAAATATTGATCATCTAAGCTGGCAATAGTATGTTTATAAACTCTAAATGAGAAAAAGTTCTGTAATATAAAGCTAGAAAATGTAGCCTATAACAAATTAGGAATATACAACACAGACTATGTCATATCTTTGATTGGATTCATGGTTAATAAACTAATATAATCCATATCATACCTGGGAAAGTATCAGTGAAATACTTGCAAATTCTTCCCAACTGTACCACATCTGTGAGATGGTTGCAACATTTAAAGTGAATCACAATTATAAATGGTCGGTAAGGCCAGGGGGAAATAGAGTCCCAAGGTGAATGATCCAATATTTTTCTTTGTGATTCAATATGCTATGCCACCCCTGTTGGTTACTCCTTTCTCCAGTAATTTTATCTATAATCATGAACATAAATTTTGCATTATTGTGTTTTAGGGTATGTCGATACAGAGCACTGGTCACTTTTATGTTCCCCCATCCTAACTCTAAGTGAGCGGGATGTCTGTCCTACATAGAATGCTGAGCATTGGCATGTTGCTAAATATATAACCCAACTACTACTGCAATTTCCAAAAACTCTAAGATCATATACTCTGCTTGTGTTTGCACTAGTAAATTGCCAGACATAGTCATCTGTTTATAGATAGCGCCCCCACTTTCTTTATGCTTGTAATGTGAGAAAAAGGCTCCTAGAGTTTTGCCCCGTCTGTAG
>NC_056748.1:502779268-502874268 GCF_019279795.1 Protopterus annectens
TGAGGGTGGCTTAATGGTTAAGGTGTTTGCCTTACAAACACAAGGTGCAGGGTTTGAGTCTCACAAGGGATAATTAGCTAGTCTTAAAATGGCCCGCAAGGGCAGTTAGCTTAGTACTAACCTATGAACCTATAGGGGTTCCGGCGTGTAGATCACGAGACAAATGCCCGTGAGCTACATCACCGAAATTAGAAGACCACAGCACCGCTAGACCGTAGAGCGGTGCTGCCAAAAGAGAGATATGCCGTGGTAATCTACGTCGGTAGGAAAACCTACAAACGCAGCTTCATCTGCCGTAGAAGGTCAGATATGGATGGGACAGATTCCTTGGTACTACTTACTACAACACAAAATTTGACCGATCCGTGCAGGTCTGACGTCATTCTTGGAGATGGCACCTTCCCCACATGGGCTGATATATGTCGCCAGCTGTATATATTACATGGATGTATTGGCACCCCCACCTCAATAAGGATTGTACCCCTGGTGTACTGTCTCATGACACGGAAGTTGGAGTCTGCATACACCGCTTTGTGGGAGGTACTAAAGGGTATGGCCGCTGAACAGGGATGCACCTTGTCTCCACAGTATATTATGACCGATTTTGAGAAAGCAGCAATCCATGCCAGTCGTAAGGCATTCTCTAGGAGTATCCTGAAGGGATGCCTATTCCATTTTGCACAGATCATCTGGCGCCAGATCCAGCATCACCATCTTGTGGCCCTCTATGGCATGGACATTGCTTTCTCATTTGCTATCTGCAAGCTAATTGCATTGGCATTCCTACCACTGGATGATGTTGTCCCTGCATTTCTGGACATTGTGGCTTCCTTACCGGACTGTGCTCAGCCTATTGACGTTTTTCTAGACCATCATTATGTACGAGGCCGACCACGCAAGTATGCAGCCCACTGCTCAGCACAGACACGAATGCCATCGTCCTACCCTTTGCGGTTTTGGAATGTGTGTGATGTCTCAGAAATGGACTTCCCGTGGACTAACAACCAGGTGGAGGCATGGCATCGTTGGCTGAAGGTATTACTGGGACACCCTACTTTGCAGCTATCCAACCTTCTGTCTGTTCTGCAGCAGAAGCAGAACCTGACAGATACCCGACGGGAATCTCTTTTGAGGGGGATGCCTGTAACACTGCGTAAGAAGGATATTGTTGTAAGGGAGCATCGCCTAAAGTACATCTTACAACATAAGTGTGACTACAGTGATGTGCAGGATTTCCTCCGTGCTTTGGCACATTTCTACAAGTTGTGATAATATTTGGGTTTAGTACGCACCAAGCACTACACACATCACATTGCATATTGCATTAATAAAGGCTTTGCCCACAGCACACAGGTTTCATATTACCACTTTCATGCCCACGTGGCATGCTATGCCAGCCACATGTTCCACTGACAGTTGTACATGGTGGTTTCTAAGGGGGTGCACAGTGTATCACTGTGGGGGTTTGTATCTGCCACCTGTGGTTAGGGTGCAGGGGATTCCTCAATTCTCACAGGGAATTGTCCACAGGCATTTGTCACTGCAGCTAAATTGTCAGTCTGCCATGTGTCCACATCTGGCTGTCTCACAGGTGGATGTCGCACCACCTAGGTGCCTGAACCCAACCTATAGATATAGATATAGAGGGCCTACTTTAGAATGATGAAAACTTAAAGTCTTGAATGCTCACAAGGAATTTTGGGATCACAGTACAGTAAAGATCAGAATATTTGCCCTTTCCTCACTGTAGTGCAATCTCGGGGTAGGAATATATATTTAGCAGGGGGTGTGGGGAGCACAGCCCCCAGAATATCAATTTTGAGTTTGTGATTATTTGTTCATGTCAGCGTTTGGGAGTTTGCGTTTTCGGTTTTATGACATAGACCCAATATAGATATATATAGATATATTTATTTATTTATTTTATTTATTGACATTTGATTACCGGGAGAAGTGGACTCAGTAGAAGGCCATTTTCAGCAGATGCCCAGGGAGAAATGCTCCAGATTATTACAAAACATTTTAAGAACAATAATTTTACAATCTTCAAAAATAAAACAAAAACATATGCAGTTTAAATAATTATAACAAATTAAACATAATATAATAACATTGGTTAAGAATCAATACAAGGTATATGACAATAATTTATAGACAGGCAGGAGTTTTTGGTCTCTGGATTACAATGACCGCGTGGGAACATGGTTGTGTTGAATGCTTTTTAATGCTTTTTTTAAATATCTATATATAAATTATATATATATATATATATATATATATATATATATATATATATATATATAGTGGTAACAAACCTCTAAAATTGTCTATCAGCTTTTATACCCAAATTGTGAAGAAGACTTTTACGAAAACATTTTGTTTGAATAGCTGTCCTATTTTGTCCTGGCTCCATGGCACAGAGGAGTGAACCCTGCCTGAAGCACAGATAACTGAGGTTTGATTAATGGCCCTGCCATTGCAGGAGTCATTAAGGGAGATGGAGCAGTGAAGTGGTGTTATCCACTTTCCTCAGTCTGGGTAAAGGAGGGTTACCCATACCCAAAACACACATTGGAATGATACACTTTCACCAGGGGACTGTAGAGAAGCTACCTGCCATGATTTGGTATTGAGGGTGAGGTTGCCAGATGGTGTACAAGCCTTGCAGAAGTATGGTACCCCCCTACACCCCTCTCAACTGTATAGATCTTTGCAGAATGTCTAGATTCAACCTCATATTTTTGGTCTGTTTTTAGTAAAATTGTGGTTTTCTGGCAAATAAGTGATAAATCATTAAAGCTTAAAGTTAGAAAATAATGACAGGCATTTGAGTTTCAGACTTCATATGCTTCAAAAAAATTCATGATAGTGCAAAACCTGTTATTCTGTCAACTTTCTAAGTTTGTAATAGCAATCTTTAAAAATTGTTCCTATTTTTGGACCATTGTCCCACTTTTATTTATGGCTTTGTCCAGATTTTTTGCTCTAAGAGGTTGGAGATATGCCCCCCAACACTGTCACCCACTGCACACCATCCTAGCAGAACTGTAGGGATATAGAGCCCAAACTACTACAAACTGAAACCACCCATATTAGCTGCCTAAATTATGTCTCTACTTAGCTGACTGTCACCATCACTGGTGAGGGAACAGCTGGATTATTGGGTGAGAGGGGGCTGATGACTAGCAGATAGTGAGGGCAAATCATACTTACCATCATTCTGCATAGAAAGGACAATTAGACTAATACACTCTGGTCCAATAAAAGTATCACAAACCTGAACAATCTCAATGTGGGGAAAATGAATGTTTAAACACATATGACTTTATCAATTAAAATGTATGCCTAAAATTAGAAAATGTTGTCTATGTAAATTGAAAGTTTTTGGGAATCGTATGATAATAAAATGAATTATGTAGTATTTAGTCATTAAACAGTTATAGATATTGATATTTGTTTTATATCTTATATCCTGTTCTGCTACTACAGCACACATTAGGCAGATAAATACTTGATATGAACATGCGTAGTCCTTTGATACTATACTCTTCAAATGTTTATGCCTGATGTAAATTGTCTTTGCAGTTTAGCTCAATTGTTTGAAACAGAATATTAATATAACTATGCTAACGTTTTGTTGACAATGAACATTTTGTTCTTGTCTTATAGTATTAACTAAGAACTTCTTCCTGTAAAAGGCAATATTTTCCCTCTAATAATGTGAATAATATCAGCTTGGTATTAAATATCCTATGAACACTGTGTCCAATGAGTGTGAAGATGATGAAACCTTAGCGTGTAAATGAAATTACATGTTTTGCATATCTGCGATTCTGCTTAAGGACATAGAATAATGAAACATGCTTTTGTCGTGTTTTTACGTATGAACATAAGCTTCTCTACTGCTGTATATTTTCCCCAATTAATTCAGAAACGACATTCACATTTGCCACTGAAATTATTCTACCCTGTGATTAAAGTAACTTGTTGTTCAGCGTGCAGTGACAAGAATCATGTCAGAATCATTCTAGTAATTATACAATTATAAGATTATAGCATGTTGTTTTTGCTGTGTAGCTTATAAAAACTCTTACTTGGATCAAAGGATATGTGAATGCTTACTGAAGGTAAGGATAGTCACAAGTAGCTAGTATACAATTCTTTATGACTATATAGATTACAGAGAATATTATCCCAATATGCCACACAATGTCACTACAGCATGAGCAATTGCTGGATTGCCTTACGTTTCCAGAGCTGGTGACGTATATGATGTTTGCATTCCTTTCTTTGCAGTCATTATAGACTGATTTGATTATGACTGTTTTATTTATTGGATTGGTGATGTATTTTGACCATGTCACATATGGCCAACCAACCTAGACTCTATGATCTGGAATACAGAAAATGTATGGTTTGCCTGTATAACAATAATATTCTGTATGTATAAAACACTTAAGTGCCAGGTTATATTGTTTAGGAAAACATTAGTTTATGTTATCTTGAGATTTATTATCTGTTCTAATTCTGATCATATGAGTGCTATATTATTAATTCTGGAATGATACACATTTACTGCTTACTAAACAAGTAATTTATTTGCATAGTCCAATGACAGTTTTTAGCTGTGCCTTTTCAATTTTCTTAGATAGTGTGTAGCTGTCTGGTGCAGAGCTATTACAGAGATGATTACATTGTATATCATCATGCTTTTCAATCTGCATATCAGTCTGTCGGAGTCAGTACAATCAAGCTGCAAATTACAAAAGGAAAAGATGGAATCATTTTCTAAAAATGGAGACTTTATCATTGGAGGAATCTTTATGGTTCATACTCTGTTTGCATATTCAGAATCTGACTTCAAGGAACTCCCTCACTCTACTATGTGTACAGGGTAAGTAGCAGTTTTCTTTCATTCATTTTTATGTTTTACACATAAATTGGAATATTTCTCTTTTCTTAGTTGTTCAGGTTACTGCATGATGACTTTCATACAAGGATACATATAATGAGTATCAGATTCTTAGATCTAAGTGTAACTTTTATATGTTACATTGAACTACTACCCAAAACCATGCCTGGTGGAAAAATAATTTATAAAAGAGTACATGTAGGTAGTTATCTTTTTAGTCCCCTGACCTTACAGATCTCCAGCAATTGCTTAACTATTTATACAAATATAAACCCTAAGCATGTTGTCATACATTCATAGGTTCATAGCTAGTTATTAGGCATGCAGCACAGGAAACGACTGAGGAACCTAGCCCAAATATCTCAACATACTGTGGAGTGTGACCTTATTTCCCAAATGCCTTAGAGCAGTGTCTCCTTAATGGACTTCCTCAGACTAACAGAGTAGGCAAATTAAATGCTGCCATACAGACAACAGCTCACCCCTATGTTAGCTCTCATGTTTAGATAATGCAAAGGACAACAGATCGTTAGGAGGTGTGAAATGTTAGCTGTAGTTATTCTGCAGGTTTTGATAAATCTTAGCTTCCATGCTATGGTATAGACATCTGTAAATGTGCAAAGACACAAATATAGAAAGACTAAGTGAATGTCCCCCACTGTGCCCTGCTCTTCAACAAGAGCGTCTGGTATATCAGCAAGTTTTCTAGGCTTGTAATACTACATCTTCCACTCTGTATGCGTATGGCACTCTCAGACACCTAATGGGTGACGTGTCCAGCCAGCCCACCAGTGCTGCACTTCCTGCTTCATTGCAGGTTAGTGAAACACAGGTCCTCTGCACCAGTGTGACACTGTTTGGAGAGTTCACATTGGATTGTTAGTACTTTGGCTGTTTTTTATAAGGTGTTACTTAAATTCAGGCTAGCTCCTGACTCCAGTAATAAAGCAAGCTTGATTCTTAATTCATCTGATTTACAAAAATAACTTGTTTCTGTATTTCTACAGTGTTATGCTCTTCAATGACTCTTTCATTAAAATATTTCATTAAAAATGTTTCAGTACCTCTGTAGAAATCTAACACATATTCCATTCATTACATTAAAATAGTCATAGCAATCATTCATTAAATCTAAACAAGGAAAAGAAATGTAAATATTGGATATGGTAGTAGGTTTGACTTTCCCTTTTGTCAGATTTTGCTTAATTTTAATTATATCGTTGGCTGTCCATCTTACTGCACTAAATTCGCATTTCATGAGCTTTGCGAGGAACAACTCTTATCTCAAATACAAAGCTACTGTCTGCTTTCATTCGGGGCAATAAGCCAGTGATGACCTAAGGAAATGATGGAGATATGTAATGTCTCTGGCTACAACCAATGCAAAATGCAGGTCATGACAGATATAACTGCTGTAGGAAATGTGGGTGTGCCTGTGTGTATGCATTATTGTAAAGGAAATCCAGAAAGGAGAAATTGTCCTCTTAGTGCTCATTAGCAATGTATTTTATTGTACTACATTTCTCTTTTTCTTTTTGAGGTACTACCAATTTATTTATGGCTGCCTTTAAGAACCAAGTGGTTTCATTTATTTTTTTTCACAAAACTCTCCTTTTGATGCTCCCATGTTGTTTCTGGAATTTTAAAAGTTTGAACGTCATATGGTCAACACCATATGATCAAACTTTTAAAAGTTCAAAAATGTAATAAAAAAAAAAATAAGCCAAAGGAAAAAACCTACCTGAATGGTTTAAGCAGGGGGGCAAGCCCCCCTCCACCTACCACCCCCCGCTCTTTAAATATACCAACTCCGAGATCTCACTACAGTGCAGAAAAGGGAAATCTTCCCTTTCCGCACTGTATGGAGATCTCCATTGAAATGTTCAAACTTTTAAAAGTTTGATCATATGGAGTCGACCATATGACATTCGAACATTTAAGAGATCGACAACGTGATAGAGACCCAATTATTCTATATCTAAAAAAACCTTTATAGAAATATTTTAATTCATTTAATGATCCTACATGATTTTCCTGTGTGAGAATTGAAGGTCTATTGCCATCAGACCTCCTGATCATAACTAATATATCTAACAATTTTTTTCTTAATATTTATACTAACACTACTAATAAGTCTAAAATTCCTATTTCATTGTATGGTTGATTTCCCTATTTTACTATAAACATGGTCAAAGATGAGTTTAATAAAAATTAATAAGACAACATTGATGAACCCAGATGTGATTTTAAGTTCTTTATTAGTTAACATTAAAACCATTATTACTCCAATGTTGCATAACATATTTAACAAGCTTATAAAAAAATGGCACTGTTCTTAAATCTTGGAAACGTTCACACATTACTATGATATATAAAAATGGAGAGAAACAAGAAGTTAAAACAACTATAGGTCTATCAGATTGATGACCAACACTAGTAGTGTGATTACTGATATTACACAACATGGTTTGTAAAAGGGAGATCTACTTTAAGTAACTTAATAAGTTTTTATGAACACATTATGGCAACCTTAGATTTAGGGCTTGCTCCCAGTGTAATATAATTAAACTTAGCCAAAGTCTTCATCTGTTTACCATTCTCATTCATTTAAAAAGGCTAATTATACTGAATACTAAATGTTACGTCATTAGATGGATAATGGAATAGCCACAAGACAGGAATCAGTGTTTTAAATACTGGAATATACATTATCTACTTATCTGCCCATAACAGTGAGAGTTTCACAGGGATCAGTGTTGGGACCTATATTGCTTAATGCTGTCTTTTCAGCCTTGCTAAGCAATAGAAATCTGTGGCTTCGTAACTACACAGGTGACTGTAAGTTGGAATTTGTTCTACAAAACAGTATATATTATTTTGAAGAAATAAAGACATATGCATGAAGTCACTGAGTAACTAGGGTTCTGTTACAAGTTTAAAATTTTAGTTTTGACAAATGAAATATCACTTATTTTAGTCAAAAAATACAAAGGAATCCAGTTTGCTTAGATGAAGTAGAACTTACTGAAGTTCACCAATATAAAAAATATAAGTATTATTATTATTATTATTATCACTTCTGATTTTTCATTTAGGACTTATGTAAATCAGGTTGAATACAAAGCCTCTGAAATTGATGGGCTATTTCCTGAAGAATTTAACCATCAGAGATATGGATTGCTTGACCACTGTTTACAAGGCATAAGACCTATCATAGAATATAATTGCATCTTTTGTATTTATGCTAAGACACAGGTGAAAATTCTTGAGAATGTTCAGCTTAAATTTGCAAAAAAGAATCACTGTTGTAAAAGATCTTGTATACAGAAACAGATGTAAATACCTAATTTTTTATTCTTTAAGTTATAGCTATATAAGAGGAAAATTTATTTTAGCATATAAAACCTTCCATGATGATGTAATGCAAATCTTATTTAATTTTGAGATATACACAAAGGATAAATCACTAAAGCACAATAATATGAAATTTAAGAGTTATTTATGTAAAACAGGTTAAGATATTTATTTATACAAATTACATGGCAGTATTATCAAATAACATACCAACTGAAATTAGTCAGTCAACTAATTTAGTTAGTTATGAGAAAAATATTGATGCTTGAGCAGGCAATATTAAATTTAAATCTTATATTATGGAATCAGCGCTCCTTCTCAGCCAGTTGGACTGAACATTGTTAAAGTTCTTATGACCTTATAATATACTGCCAAATAAACAAAAACACACTACTGTTTTTTTTTTACATACCATTAAGAAGAATAAGATTAGGCACAAAGTTTAGGCACAATATGCATTTTTTTCCTAGACTAGTTCAGGCTTGCAAGTAACTGTTTCTCTCGGATGCTACTGTTAAATTTGGATATTTGAGTGCAAATCAGTGCAGGCTGGGTCTTTAAAACAATACATGGTTGTGTTTATTTTCCTTGCATGACATCAGTTTATAAGGTTGCAGGGTTTCAGTTACTGACGTTACCTTGAGCAATTCCTGTTTGGCAAGCCTTCTGAATTTCATTTGCCATCTCATGGGTTTGTCTTCTATATGACAGTCTTTCTAGCAGTCCATTTCTGAGTCTACCTTGGTAACAGTCTGTGATCTTGTTTCTCATATTTTATGAACCAAAAATACTAATCAGGGACTGTTTTGAGTCATTGCATGTGCCAATAAAGATGGCCCAATAAGAGAAAATAATCAAACAGAAAATAAAAAACATAGATATGTAATAAAGATAATGAATAGTTAATGATGTAAAGCAGTAAAGCATAAAGTACAGTTAGGTTAGTTTAGACCTGGTAACAAATTATTAAGTATATGATGCATGGTAGATAAGCAAGGTCAACCAGGAGAAAAATGCATTCATGAAGGAATTGTTGAATATCATAACACTAGAGAAAAAGAGGCATCACATCTCCCTTGCTCAAGATGTAAAGCATTCCAAAGGCAGCATCTAAAATGGATTAAATCACAGTCTTAATGCATCACACTATGTAAGAATATAAAAAAATATTTTTTTGCAACAGAACTGTGCCCGCTGCTCCACTGATGGAGGGATAGTACCCATACAGGCTCTGCCACTCTCTCTCTCTCTCTGGCTACACACATACATATCTATATAGGTGTGTGTGTGTGTGTGTGTGTGTGTGTGTGTGTGTGTGTGTGTGTGTGTGTGTGTGTGTGCATGCATGTGTGGTAGCAGTCATTTTGAGTGGATTGTAATAAACTCACAGTATGCTGATTACAGTTCATCGAGATTGAAACTCAGTTCAACTCCCCTAAAACATTTTTCGGAAGCTTGCTTGGTCAGGTTTCAGGGAGTTGTAATCAACTCTACATGTGCTGATCATAGTTCATTTAAAAATAGCAACTTTAATTTTATATGTACGTTTGGGTGTGTTTGTTACAAAAACTCGGGGAAACTAGAAAATGTGTACAAAACATGAAACTTGTATTTTCTTTTTATTATGAGCCATGAAGTGTCTAAAACGTAGAGCACGTACAAAGAAACAAGCTCCAAATGTTGAAGATGTCTACAACATCTGAATTTAATTCTACATGCAGTTTTTAAAGGTCCATGAACAGAGAACATGGTAATGCTCCCCACAAAACATGACAGTGTCTGTTATAATCACCATAAAAGACTAGAGATCATGGAATTTAATTTATGTACAGACCCAAAAGCAAAATTATGATTTACTGAACTTTTGTAAGAAAGGAAGATACTTTCCCATGTGAGCAATAACTATGCATACTTAGCAGTTTAAAGAAACCAGGAAAAGTCCTAATTGGAGATGATGGGAAGTGCAGAGATGTTTACGGAGATTTCCAAAGGAAATTGTGAACATGAATGGAACCCGTCATGTTTGATTCTACTATCAGTCTTATAAGAGACAGGGATGAAAAATTGTGGGCTCACAAGACTGTTCATGTAAACTATAGATGCAGTGAGCAGTTATGCATTACGTGAACAAAATTGAATGCCCAGTGTTATTATACAGAGCCACAATGGTTCCTATTATATGTTAGACCATAAGTGACTTCCTCATAACTGAGAAAATGTAAGTGCAATACGAGAGAAATACATTCTTAATACAAAAATTGCTGCACCTCTGAGAATTCTCTCTTTACTAAGGTACAGTGATCTTGGACTTGATGTATGCCAGTAACAAGGGTTTAGGGTTGCAGACTCCCACATTAGCGGTATGTATAAAAGCAAATTTTGCAGTTCACTGTTACTTTAAAAGTCTCACAATTATGTTTTTTGGTGTACCGAGTCTCTAAGTATCAAGTGTTAAATCTCTAATATGTTGCACAGCAACAATAACATGAAACAGTTGCCACACTTTGAATTGACCTGTTATAGAGGATATGTAATACAATAAATGTGTCTAGATGGTCTCAACTTCCGAGTTAAGTTAGTATTATCTCAGTACAGTTTGACACTTGACTTTCAGTGTCATAGCTAACCACAAAACAGCACTTTATGTCAATGGTCATCTTTCCTGAAGGAGTGATGCTTTTTCTGCAATACCAAGGATCATCAACTCAACTAAACCTGTATTAAATGACTATGAATAAATCCTGGGTTTTGTTTCATTCAAAAACATAAAGAAGTAGATTTGTCTGCTTTTTAGAGGATAAAATATAACAGTAAACCTTCAGAAAATGATATAAAGATTCTAGACTTTGCAGACTGTTGAAACATTAATTGTAGGCAAAGAAAAGCAACATAATTTTTTCTGATCAGACAAAAACTATTATGTTTCTAAAATGTAAAGTATTAGAATCAGATCAAACTCTGTATACTTTTTGTCAAGAGGAGGAACTGGAGAACTTCAAGTGTCAAACTGAAGTGTAAGATAATGTCAACATCTGCAAGAGCCCGGAAGTTCCTGTCACAACATAATGTGAAGTCTGAAATATTCAACAAAAGCTATGAAAATGACTAACAAGGATATAAAGCTTATATCATCAGTACACATAAATGAAAATATTTGAAGAGGTTGTTTTTCATGACAAAAATTTATCTCACAGGGAAAAGGTAGCGAGCACAGGCCTCATGGACTTGGTCCTACAGAATAATTTTTTAGTTTTTAATGGTGAATTTTTTCAGCAAATTCAGGGGGTAGCCATGGGAGCTGCCTGTGCTCCTACATTTGCAAATATAATTTTGTCAAAGTGGGAGGAAAC
The DNA here is from genome assembly GCF_019279795.1 of Protopterus annectens. NCBI lineage: Eukaryota > Metazoa > Chordata > Ceratodontiformes > Protopteridae > Protopterus > Protopterus annectens. Next base: position 502,790,885 of record NC_056748.1, read on the forward strand.
ATTTATTTTACATTCAAAGTTCAGTTCCTGTTGGACGCTATATCGCAGATTTTTAGACGATATAGTTATATTTTGGACAGGAAGTAACAAAGAATTTGAGGAATTTATAGAATACATAAATAATAGTACTAACTTTCTAAAATTTACCTATAATACGTCTTATGAAACTCTACAATACTTGGATTTGGAAATTTATAAGTCTGATAATAATAAATTGGAAACTAGATGTGGTTTTTTATTTGCGTGTTAGAATAAAGTGAAGATATTATCCAGTTTGTGCTTGCAGTCTCCGTAATCACAGCATTTCTGTTGATTTTACACATGAATGAAAGCTACATTCTAATCAGATTTGCTGTGGCAGTTGAGAATTCCAGGCATAGTGCTGTCCTAAAATAGACCTCCAATATATGCTGATAATAATTTTATCTGCAAAACCAGAATGAAAAAAAATTGACTTATTACTCTTTTCTAAATTTGCAGACAAATCTCGGCCAGTCAACAATATATTCTCTATTTATCAACATTGTTTTTTCCCTGTATAAAATCGGTGATAATATCATAGAAGGCATAGCTCTCAAATATCCATATTTTTGTAGAATGGTCAGACTTTTGCCTCTGTTCCTCATAAAAGTTTTGGTTTTCTGGCAAATCATTTTGAAGCAGAATTAAAAAATAAGAGCAGGCATTTGAGTTTCCGATTTCATATTTCTCAGAAATGTCATGCTAATGCAAAACCTGCTAATCTATCAACCTTCTACGTTTATAAGAGCATAATTAAAAAATAGTCCCTATTTAGGGCCATGGCCCCCCACCCATATTTCTTGCTATAAGAGGTTAAGAGGTATGATAGAAGGTGAAAAGAACTTGCAACCTTTACAGCTCTGTAAGAAATAATATTCCTTCTCTACAAGTCATTCACCGAAAAAATACATATTTTAGTCTCACCACACAATTTTACTCCTTCGCAGAAAATAACATTAGCTTATATAATATCTTCCATGATCAAAAAATGCCAGCAGCTAAACTTAAATTTCTTTCCACCACAAATATGTAGATAGAAGATCCAGTAACTGGACAATATTTCAGAAAAGTTCTAGAATTAATCATGGCAAATGCTTACCTTCCATAGACTACCCGCATGCATGCTTTTCCCACCTTTCCTGTAACTAGTCTTGTCCAGATACAGATTTGCTATATCAGGACTGTTTGTAAGCTTCTGAGAGGTGCCAAAGTCTGCTTTTCAATTTTTCCCTTAGATCTGCTAGTTCTCTCCTCTCCTGCACTTTTACTAGCTTATTAATCTAGCACTTTACCATACCAGACTTCTTGTAGCAATTATTGTAGCACACAAAACTGCTACCAGCACTAAACGTTCTACAAGGAAACAGCTCCAGTACTTATTATTAATGCTCACCCCTCCTGGTATGTCTAAAGGTCAGTTCCCCGTGCTTTCTCTTGTTAACCTGGTGAACTTGGGCATCCTGAGGCAATGTAACAACTGGCTCAGATACACCAACAACCCTCTCCTCCTACCTCCCAACACTCAGATTTGTGAGAGATGCACTTATATATCCAAACTGGAAGCCACACACTCTCCAGCCAAGACCGGAATAGCTAGTCAAGAAGAGAAGGTCAACACTTGCACCACACCACATGGAACACATAGCCCTCCAGAACACACACCAGCACTGCCTTCACATAAAAACACAAACCACACACCCACCTTCGCAGAGGCTCTCAATAAAAAATCTACCTAAACAGCAGAGACCTCCAAGGCAGAAATGCACTCAACCACCACAACACAACACTAATCACGAGACACATCTCTCACCTACACAGTGTGCACTGAACCAAAGCCCCTAAGGCAAAACAGTATGCTCAGCACACTAGTCATAGGTGACTCAATTATGGGGCACACTGATGTCCCACTCACTAGGTTGAATAAGGAGAAAGTAACAGTCAGCTGCCTGTCAGGTGCCAGGATCTGCCATATAATGCACGCACTCAGGTCCCTCAACAACAGGTACAAATATGACTCTGTTAATGTACATGTGGGTGTGAATGACCTGAGATGTACCTCCCTGGACTACAAGAAAATAGCCATGGAGGAGCTCTTGGATTATGTAGCCCAGGCGGGTATGACCCCAGCCCTGAACAGCATCCAACCATCACCCAGAATGATACCACAGTACAAGCAGAAAATTATTAATTTCAACAATTGGCTAAGTTTCTGGTGTCATTTTAAGGGGATCCACTATCTGCCTGGGATGACATGACTGATAGACCTCAATGCTTTGACAGAGATGGCCTGCATCTGTCACCACTGGGCTTCTGGATACTGGCCAAGGCTCTTGCCACCCCTGTAATGTCTTTTTTAGGTGGTGTTCCAAAGACCAAATTACCACCATAACAGATACAAACAAATACAATCTGAGGGTCATGCTGCTCAACTCTAGAAGTCTAAATCTCAAAATACACTCGCTCGAAGTACTCCTTAAAATGGAGAACATCGACATTTGTGCTGTACCAGAGACCTGGTTCAAGGCAGCAGAAAGCACCCCTGCACTACCAGGCTATAACTCATACCACACCTTTCGGCCCCAAAACTTGGACTGAAGCTCCAAAGGTGGTGATGTTTCCATATTCATAAAGAATGCGCACACCACCAGAATGGTAGCCCAACATAATGCATCAGAGATACTTCAGGTGCAGCTAACATTGGGTAAGACAGTGATTCAGGTCGTAGCCTGTTATAGGTCCCCAACCATGTCCCAAAACACTCACTCCATGTTCCTAAGCACCCTGGAGAATATTAGGGTCCAACCTAACACACTCATACTGGGCGACTTCAACTACCCCTCCATTAACTTGGAAAACTACTAGAGGTAGTAACATCCTTGACCTGGTCATTACTAACATGGGCAACCGTTGTTCTACACCAGTAGTCAACTCCTCCCTGGTTAGATCTGACCACAAACTAATCACCTTGGAAATCCACATCCCTACCACCCCCCACCCCCACCCCCCGCAAAGTTAACCACCATGAAAAACTTCTCCAAAGCTAACTTTCGGCTTCTAAGAACAGAGGTGGCTAAATTCACGGCACCCATGCAAATGGAGAATAATTGCATTACCACTGAATCATGCACCAATGCACTGTACAAACACATACACAAATGCATGGATCTCACCATACCCAATAGAACCAAGATGCTCTCCTCCAAAAAAGGAAGCCAATCTGATGGTCCACTGCCGTAAACAAACTCTACAACAGAAGGAGGAAACTGAAGCAGAATAAGGTAAAGTCCCAAGACTGGAAAAACTCCCTTATCAGCCTCAACAAAAAGCTGAGATCCCTCATCAAATCCAATAAAGCTAGCTATGAAAACAGAATTGCAGCAGATAGTAAAGACAACCACAAGGCCTTCTATAGTTATGTAAAGAACCTCCACAGCAATACACAGATTTGCTCTGAGCTACTGCACAATGGTATACTGGTTGACAGATTCAGTGCCAACTTTACCCCGCCCGCCCCAAAGGACCAATCACAATACCAGTAGATTGCCAGGCACCCAGTATTACGCTGCACAGGGTAAAACAGCACTATCCAAGGCCAAACATACAGCTTCTATGGGACCTGACAATATCCCTGGCTGTGTTCTACATGAACTACAGAGTGAACTGGCATCTCACCTGTGTGCCCTCTTCAATCACAGACTCACCTCAGGCTTTGTCCCTACCAAATGGTGCACTGCTATAGTCATCCCTCTCCACAAAGCATGAGTGACTACAGACCCTGGGAACTATCGTCCCATTAGCCTAACAAATCTGATATGCAAAGCTACGGAATGCATCATCATGAACCTAATAAACAAGGATATAGGGACTCTCCAAACTCTGGATCCCACACAGCTTGGTTTTGTGAATGGTAGATTATGCCTGCTCAACTTGGTTGACTTCTTTGAGTCAGTCACCAGAGCTGTGGATTAATGCAAGGTGGTTCATACAGCCTACTTTGATCTGGCCAAGGCCTTTGATACCATTCCCCACTCAGGAATCATAGAAAAACTCACTAAGCTAGGCATCAACCCCTATATCACTAGGTGGGTTGCAGACTGGCTCACAGACAGAACCCACAGTGTGAAAGTAGCTGACTCCAAGTCAGACTGCTGACCAGTCATGAGTGGAATCCCACAGGAATTGGTTCTGGGTCCTCTCCTGTTTAGTATCTACTTCTCAGAGGTCCAGTCCAACATGAAGGGACTCTAGCTGACAAATTTCACAGACAGTTGCAAGTTGGGAGCCATCATTAACTCCCCAAGTGATGTTGACATCCTACAGAAAGGCCTCACTGAGACCAATGATTGGTGTCAGAACCATGGCCTTAAGCTCAATGCCAAAAAATGTGTCGTCAACCGCTTTGGAAAAAACCCAGTTCCCATAAACTATCACATCGATGGTAGTCCACTGAACATAGAAGGCGTTATAAGAGATCTGGGAACACAGGTTAACAGCAACTTCTCTTTTAACCACCACATTGCCACTGTGGTCAGAAAGTCCTTCTATGCGGCACATCTCATTACTAAGGGTTTTGCATCCAGGAAGAAAGAGTTGTCTCTCTCTACTCTTCCGTCATTAGGCCAATCATCGAGTACAATGTCTCATTTGGCATGTACCTCACTAGACACCTGCAACAACTGGAGAGGCCGCAAAAGTACCCCACAAAGAGGATCCCAGGCCTTAAACACTTGTCCTATATGGACAGACTCAAAAAACTCAAACTATTCTTTGTCTCATATTGCCTACTTAGAGGCGAACTCTGCTTGACTTACATAGCCATGTCTGACCCAGCTCTGTTAGAAATGCTACATTTAAAGAAATCCCAATCCCTCCACACCACATGCTCCAGAGACCTCAACCTCATTACCACAATCAATAGTACATGCTGGAGGGACAGGTTCATAACCCAGAGACTGCCCATGTAATGGAATAGACTTCCCATACATGTCAAACAGAGCACCTCACTGGCCCTCTTCAAGAGAAAACTTGATGAGTGGATGGGAAATAGAAAATTCACCCCGGGGATCACTCCAGTGGCTCCACTCGGCTCTACTGGAAACTAAGGTTGGTTGGCACGATGCCAAGGTACTTCTATGGGCTAGGCATGTAAAGGCTCCAGGGCCATTAGCCTAGTACACACCTATGAACCTATGAACCATGTTAGCAGGGCGTTAAACAATCACTTCTAAAAGCAGATTCTTATATTTTGTTCATACAACTACACGTGCTTATTCCATGGTCAATGATGTTTCTTTACAATGGATTGCAGTTTGCCTCTTCTTCTGTAATGTGTTTTATTACCAAATGTTCTCTGTGCTTGAAACATTGCTTCAAATGTAATGACATGTTCTGTCTAGAAACAGAATGCATGCATTACTAATTAGTTTATATTATCCCAACTATACGATACCATTCCATTTACTTTATTTAGAAATAAATATAAATGAAAGCTGCTGGGTTGCTATTGACTATTAGGAAGTTAAATTGCTTAACAATTAAAGATTCATCAAAATCCACTAGATTTACATTGCCTGAAAATTATTACATTATTCATTACCCCAAATGATCTTAAACCAGGTTTCTGAGCTGTGTATCACATTTCCTTACCCATTTTCTGTCTGTGTAATACCTTTTCTGAGTCTGCAGGGTTTTCTTCTAGCTACTTGTACTGTACACTTTCTCCTTGTATTGTATAGAATCTTTTTGTGTTCATTGTCACTACTAAATTGTTTGCTCTTCTGTTCTCTTCCACATCCAATGTGTGAGTCCCTATTTCTGACGTTTATTTGACTTACTCTGAGCATCATGTCAGAGGAAATCTCTTCTGCTAAATAAAATGAGTCACAAGTGGCATTGACAGCATTGCAGTATATCTTGGAAATTATTGTTCGTGAATCTTAATTACACTGACTGCATAAACCTAAAGAGAGTAGTATACTTTTCTCTTCGAATGGGCGTTTAATTTGTTTTACATTTCAGGCAGATTTAATAGTCTGAAGTTTATAAAGTTACTACCTCGTACAGCTTGCCAGAGTTCAAAAAGGAGCAAAATAAAACACTGTCTGTACTTCCTTTATGTTTTTTGCTTCCAAAACTGAAAAAAAGGTTTACTATTAGAGAGATACATCTTCAAAATGCATTAGGGACAGTGCTGTTTCACAGTGCATGGCATCACATGCTGAAAACATGATGAAGTGGTAGCTTTAACACAATAAATTGCCCACTAAACTGTTTACAAAAAGTGTCCTACATAAACATCTTGCCTGCACCCATATCAATATTCCATAAAAATCGATTAAAAGTTAAGTTTCCCTTACTCTTAGTAACCTATATTGCATGTTGTCAATTTCTACATTCTGTGTAAGGACAGTATACTTTGGATGTCCATTATAGGGAGTGTGGAGACAAGTTTCTTACACATTTCTTGATGATTAAAGGCTTACTGTCTGTTTTTGGAGTGTTCACTTAAACTTTTCTTCACCAAGTGCATTTCATTATATTTTCTTAATTTGAACAATTTTAGTAATCAGGAACCTGAAGCAGAGACAATGTTTTAATTTCTATCTCATTTTCAAGATCCTTATTAAAACATTTACCACCATCATTTCAGTGAAATCATTTTGTTCTAAATGATATATAGTTATAATAATGCATATTTCATATATCTCAAATTCTCTTGAGATATTTTTTTACATATCATAATAGAATTTGTTGTTTTTCTGTCAGAGGTCAGGAGACAGCCTTGAATTATGCAGTTGCAGGAAATGCAGTTTCTTTTTCTTAGGATACCTTTTTTCCTCATATTTTTGAAGCTTCAGCTAGTTTTGTTTTATCTGGTCATAGTTCTGACTGGTTTCTTTTCAATAAGACACAGTGGAACCCTATACCTGGTTATCATGAGTCCACACTACACAGATTATAGAGTCCATTACAGATACACTTGAAATAGTCACACTCTTCTATCTCAGTTGCACACTCACATTGTAATCAGTTGTACCCATTAACAATTCACCAATTTCTAAACACAAAACTTTCTCTAACTCATTTTCCAACATTTGTTTCAAAGCAAAGCAAAACAAAACTTATTCTATTAAAAACTGATCACAGACCTTACAAACCTTGCCAGATATAATCATGTACTAAAATGATTTATTTCTTCTTCTTCTTCTTTCGGCTGTTCCTATTAGGGGGTCACCACAGATCTGTTTCCATTTCTTCCTGTCCTCTACATCTTGCTCTGTCACACCAACCACTTGCATGTCCTCTCTCACCACATCCATAAACCTTATCGTATTTCTTCCTCTTAACTGGCAGCTCCAGCCTTAGAATCCTTCACACAATATACCAACCATCCCTCCGCATCACATGTCCAAACCAGTGTAATCTCACCTCTCTGGCTTTGTCTCCAAACCATCCAACCCAAGCTGACCCTCTAATATACTAATTCCTAATACTGTCCATCCTCGTCACACCCAATACAGATCTTAACATCTTTACCTCTCCACCTCCATCTCTGACTTCTGTCTTTTCATCAGTGCCACTGTCTCCAACTCATATAACATAGCTGGTCTCACTAAACTCTTGTAGACCTTCCCTTTCACTCTTACTGGTACTCGTCTGTCACAAATCACTCCTGACAGTCTTCTCCACCCACTCCACCCTGCCTGTACTCTCTTCTTCATCTCTCTTCCACACTCAACATTACTCTGAACTGTTGAGCCCAAGTATTTAACCTCATCCACCTTCCCCAACTCTACTCCCTGCATTCTCACCATTCCTCTATCCTCCCTCTTATTGACATAGACATATATTCTTGTGTTAGTCCAGCTGACCTTCATTCCTCTCCTCTCTAGAGGATATCTCCACCTCTCCAGGATCTCCTCAACCTGTTCTCTACTCTCACTACAGATCACAATGTCATCCGCAAACATCATAGTCCACTGGGACTCCTGTCTGATCTTGACTGTCAACCAGTCCATCACCATTGCAAATAAGAAAGGGCTCAGAGCTGATCCTTAATGTAATCCCACCTTCACCTTGAATGCATCAGTCACTCCTACTGCAGACCTCACCACTGTCACACCCTCGTACATATCCTGTACCACTCTTACATACTATTCTGCCACTCCCGACTTCCTCATACAATACCACAACTCCTCTCTAGGCACCCTGTCACATGCTTTCTCTAAGTCCACAAAGACACAATGCAACTCCTTCTGACCTTCTCTATACTTCTCCATCAACATCCTCAAAGCAAACATCACATCTGTAGTGCTCTTTCCCAGCATGAAACCATACTTATACTCACTAATCATCACCTCCCTTCTTAACCTAGTTTCCGCTTCTCCTTCCCATAACTTCATGCTGTGACCGCTCAATTCTATCCCTCTGTAGTTACTACAAATCTGGGTGTAGGAAAAAGAAAAAAACAACAGCCCATTACCGAACAACAAACAGGGTCGCAGATGAATGGTAAGCCATGTACTTCTGTGTTAAACTTATCCAGCTCTCCTTTGACTAATGAAATGGAGAGACTTCTAAATAAAGGCCTACAGTTTATTCCAAGTAATAGTGACACTATTGTGGAGGCATTAACTGACTTGAAAGTATTCATTAGAAATGTTTGTCTGAACATGATCTTTAAGGACACTCAGGGTGTTATGTCTGAAAAATTGAAAAAGAGAAGTACGTTTATCCCTAATAATTGTCCAATACTCAGTACATTTAATGCTGTATATGAGGATGATTTGAGACAACTATGCAATGATGTAGCGATGAATAGACTGAAAGTAAAATCTTATAATATAACATTTGAAGAGTCTATGGCATACAGACAGTTGGTTAACAATAAAGATATCATTATCAAACAGGTTGATAAGGGGGGAGCGACAGTGATTTTTGATAAAGTAACATATACTGACTTAATGCACCAATTTCTGGATGACAAGCATGTATTTAGAGAAATGACATCTGCTGAAGTTAGGAAAATCATAAGCGAAGTAAATATGTTTATATATGAGATGCAGACACAGGGTGACATCACGCTGGAGCTCTTTAATTACTTCTCAGTTCCAACTCTGGTAATTCTGGTGGTATATGGAATGCCTAAGCTACACAAATCTCTCACAGTACCACCAATGAGACCGATAGTTTCTGGAAGGGGATGGTCAACAGAGCCCCTGTCTATTTTTGTTCAAGAAAGATTCAGCAAATATTTAACTCTATGCCCCAGCTATATTAAAGATACCAGTGATTTTTTAAGAAAATTGTATCGCTGGTATGATAATAACAGGAATTGTGAATATACAATGGTGACTATGGATATAGCATCACTTTTCACAGTTATACCAAATGAGTATGGGGTTAATGCTATTCGTGAGTTTCTATGCCAGAATTCTAAGATGAAAGGGAGAGAGATTGAAGTTCTATGTAGTATTATAGAAGTTGTCCTAGAGAAGAATATCTTCCTGTTTAATAAGCAGTCATATCTACAAGTATCAGGCATGGCCATGGGCACGCCCATGGCTAACACATACGCTAATATTGTATTAAGTCAATGGGAAAAACAATATATCTTTAATGATGTGAATACATTTAAGAATAATATACTTTTTTATCAGTGTTTTGTAGACGACTGTTTTTTATTATGGGAAGGAAATGAACAACAATTGAATGAATCTGTGCATTATCTGAATAACACAACTGATTTTTTGAGGTTCACAGTTAATTCATCTACTGATAAAATGTCCTTTTTGGATGTTGAAATGTATAAAGATTATAATAATAAACTTGGAACATGCGTCTATAGAAAAAATGTACAGGTTAATAAATACACACATGCTAAAAGTATGCATGCTCGACATGTATTTGGCAGGATTGTCAAGAGTCAACTATTAAGGGTTAGTAGACTAAATACAGATCAGTGTAAATGTGAGCAACAAATGGACATACTATGTGACGAATTTCAAAGTAGAGGGTATAATATGAGAAATGTTATGGAAATAAGAGATAATATACTGAAAAATAGAAACACATATGCATGTCCATATTTTAGTAACTGTACACCTCAGAAAAATGAAGTTAGCAACACACAGGTTGTACTAAGATATGTTACTACATACAACAGTATGACAAAATTTGTTGAAGCAATAATTAGAAAAAAATTGGCGGGTTCTGATGGCCCAACCTGAGCTATGTACAATACTGGTACATACACCCAGGTTTGCATATAGAAATATGAATAATTTAAAGAAAAGGTTATGCTATAAAGATTTCGAAGTAAATTTGTTGCAGCCAATAACACATAGCGTGGGAACAATTCCATGTTATGCTTGTAGTTGTTGTGCTCATATTTGTGTTAAAAAGTTCTTTGAACATCCAATAAACAAGTTAAGATATGAAATAAAATATCAGGCAACTTGTAGAAGTACAATGGCTGTATATCTAGCTACCTGTACACAATGCCCAGGGTTCTATGTGGAAAAATGCTCAAGGACTTTAAAAGATCGTATCACTGAGCATAAGTCAGAGATGAGAATAAGTATTTCCTCTAATGCACTAGCCCAACAAAAAAATGAAAAAGGGGCATCACATAGCTTTAGATTTTAAGTTTTGGAAGTAGTAAATAGAAGTTTAAGGCTTGGTGATATAAATAATAAACTGGACATATCTGAATATAAATGGATTATAAGGCTCAAAGCCGATAAAACACCAGGGTTAAATAATATGGTAACTATTAAACCAATGTTAGATTTTAAACAAAAGCAATATGATTAATTTTATTAATGTCTATATTTTGTTGTATATGTACAATGTACATTGATTCAAGTATTATTCATGAATTTCCTGTATATAACTTTTTAATGAAGAGCATGGGTGTGACATGTTGTTTGTTAATGTTTCTAGTATAATTCCCCTTTAAGGGCAATTTGTTAATCAAGTGATTTAAACATTTGTAGTGTGTTCTTATAGGATGGCTGTGTCATGTGGTGGTGATTTATTGCATATATATATGTGTTTAAATTTAAATGTATTAATCAAACACTGAAGAAGGGGCATTCCCGAAAGCTTTGTTTTTTAATAAAGAGAGTGTTTTTTATTCTATTCGTTTTTTTATGCTTGTCGTGTAAAGAATAGAAGAAACTTAAACAGTGGTTGGATTTGGACTTGTTACTACAACTCTGCACATTACCCTTATTCTTGAAAATCCATACCAAAACACTTCTCCAGTCCTCAGACATCCTCTCACTTTCCAAGATTTCATTAACAATCCAGTTAAAAACTTCACTGTCATCTCTCCTAAACACCTCCATGCTTCCACAGGTAAGTCATCTAGCCAACAGCCTTTCATTTTTCATCCTCTTCATAGCTGTCCTTCCTCCTTGCTAATCTGATTCACTTCCTGATTCACTATCCCCACATCATCCAACCTTCTCTCATTCTCTTCATTCATCAGCTCCTCAAAGTACTCTTTCCATCTGCTCAACACACTGTCCTCACTTGTGAGTATGTTTCCCTCATTATCCTTTATCACCTTTACCTGCTGGACATCTTTCCTAGCTCAGTCCCTCTGCCTAGCCAATCAGTACAGGTTCTTTTCTCCCTCCTTAGTGTTCAACCTTTCATACAACTCTCAAAACATCCTTAACCTTCACCACCTCTCTCTTCACCATACACCTCATCTCCTTATAGTCCTGTCTACTTTCTTCATCTCTCTGACAATCCCACTTCTTCTTCGCCAACCTCTTTCTCTGTATAGTCTCCAGTATTTCCTTGTTCCACTACCAGGTCTCCTTGTCCTCCTTCCTCTGTCCAGATGTCACACCAAGAACCTTTCTATCTGTCTCCCTTACCAGCACTGCTGTAGTTACTCAGCTATTCAGTAACTTTTCACTGCAACCAAGTGCCTCTCTTAACTCTTCCCTGAACTCCACCTCACAATCATCCTTTTTCAACTTCCACCATTTGATCCTTGGCAGTGCACTCACTCTCCTCTTCTGCATCACCAATGTCATCCTACAGACCACCATCCTATGCTGCTTAACTATGCTTTCTCCTGTCACCACTTTACAGTCTCCAATCTTCTTCAGACTGGCCCTCCTGCATAGGATATAATCGATCTGTGAGCATCTTCCTCCAGTCTTGTATGTCACCCTATGCTCCTCCCTCTTCTTAAAACATGTATTCACCAAAGCCATCTCCATCATTTTCGTAAAATCCACTACCATCTGATCTTCTGCATTACTCTCCTTAACACCATACCTACCCATCACTTCCTCATCCCATATATTCCCTTCACCAACATGCCCATTGAAATGTGCTGCAATTACCACTCTCTCACCCTTGGGTACACTCAACACCACTTCATCCAACTCACTCCAAAATTTTTCTTTCTTATCTATTGCACACCCAACTTGCAGATCATATGCACTAACAACATTCATCATTACACCATCAATTTCCAGCTTCATAAACATCACTCTATCTGACACTCTTTTCACCTCCAAAACACTCTTGGCATACCGTTCCTTCAGATTAACTCCTACCCCATTTCTCCTCCCATCCACACCATGATAGAACAATCTGAACCTGCTTTTGATACACTTGGCCTTACTCCCCTTCCATCTGGTCACTTGCATGCACAATATATCAGCCTTCCTTCTTTCCATCATATCAGCTAGCCCTCTCCCTATAACAGCTATACTGCCAGCATTCAAAGTTCCTACCCTCACTGCCACAGTCCTAACCTTCCTCATCTCTTCTTGCCACTGGGCATGCATTCCCGCTCTTCTGCGCCTTCTCCTTCGGCCAGCAGTAGCCCAATTTCAGTCAACACCCTATATAAATATTAAACTGACAGGATCTCCCTGCTAACACCCCAGTTAGATTTTGAATTTAATTAGGAGGATAGTATGGTATACTAAACTACTTAAGGCAACTGTGTATCTCTTATCAGGGAACAAACAAGGATATTAGGCCACAAAGGAAACCTGCCCTTGCTGTATCTCTGCATTCAACATGGCTACACTGACTGCATCTTTGATCCTTTGTAGTATGTGCCAAAGCTACACGCAAGGTATAACTCCTCATGCACACTAGTATAACCATATCTGTTGCATCCACTGTTTTTTTTTTCCTGAAGGGCTTGTCAGCCAAAAGTGACATTTAGTCAGCTCAGCTCAAGCACTGGCCTACTGGTTTGGGTGCATAGAAAGTGTTCTGAATTCTTTGTAAGTTGGCTGGCTGTTATATTCTTAGCAGTATATTGCTATAACTCAGGCTACCGCATCAGTGATTCATTTGAAGAACATCATAACTACATTAAACAAGCAGAACGAATGCATTAAACAAGCAGAATGAATGACTAATCTATGGGCATAAATATATTGTTGAAAAAGAATTAACATAAAAACCTGAGGTGGCCAAGTCCCTGTAGAAAAAAAAATCACTACACTGCACATTCTAAAGGTATAACCACAAATCATTTATACCAATGCAAACCTTCCGTGAATTTCCTTTTATAATCAGTGAACATCACTGGGCTGGGCTCACCACAACCATGTTTTTGAATGGAATCCATTAGCATTTGCATTATGTAGTTACATTCCCCTTGAACACATTCCTATACAAAGAAAATAACTCTCACACTTTAAACTGCAAATGTGAAGTTATTAGCTGAAAAATAAAAATCAGAAGAGTGATTCATTTGTTTCAGACTGTATTTCTTTTAAGTAAAACATTAGTCTTTCCTCAGATTCTGATTTACAAAGTTGATAGAAATGTTTAGACATCATTTGTACAAAAATGCTATTGTTATTCATTTTATTTAGTTCAACAAGCAGTTGAATTTATGAATTCCAAGAACCGTTGCGCAAAGGTGTTGGGACATGAGTAGTTTTCCCAGTTAATGGCAGGGTAGTTAAAATCTCCCAGTATTAGGGTGTTTGGTTCTATCTTAATATTTTCCAGTACGTTTAGAAAGGTGTAGTGAGAATCTTGGGGTATGGTGGGGGATATGTAGCAAGCTACAATTTGGATTGCAGTCTTACCTAGTGTTAGTTGCACTTGGAGAATTTCAGACACATTGTGTTGGCCAACTAGCCTGGTGGTGTGAATATCCTTGGTGAATATTGACACTCCACCACCTTTAGTGTTTCGGTCCTGGTTTGGTGGCCGAAAAGTGTGGTAAGAGTTGTAGCCTGGTATTGCAGGGGTGCTCTCTGGAGCCTTGAACCAGGTCTCAGTTACTGCACAGATATCGATGTTCTCCATTTTTAGGAGTGCCTCGAGAGAGTGCATTTTGAGGTTTAGACTTCTAGCATTGAGTAGCATTACCTTCAGATTTTGCATGCTTGTACCTGTTACGGTGGTGGTTTTGTCCTTTGAAGTTTGCCTAAAAAAGGCACTATAGGGGTGGCAAGAGCCTTAGCCAGTAACCTGAATCCCAGGGGCGACAGGTGCAGACCATCTCTGGCAAAGCATCGTGGTCTGTCAATCATGTCATCCCAGGCAGACAGATACTGGATCCCCGTTGAATGACACCAGTAGCTTAGCCAATTGTTGAAGTCAATCATTTTATCCTTATATTGTGGTATCATTCTGGGCGAAGGCAGGATGCTACTCAGGGCTAGGGTCATACCTGCCTGGGCCACATGATCCGAGAGCTCTTCCATGTCTCTTTTCATGTAGTCCAGGGAGAAAGGGACATTTCTCATACACGTGGAATTGCACACACTACTCTCCCATACATAGTCACACACACACTGGGCACTTGCAGGATTCAAACCCCTACCGATCTATGTTATGACTCTAGTGAGAGACGCATTAGCAAAGCACGCTATTTGCCTTACTTACAATGGGGCGGTAGTTCCCGTGGTGGCTCCCCCTTTGTGGAGTGGGATAACCTTCACTGTGTGCCATTCAGTGGACACAAAGCCTGAGGTGAGGCTATGATTGAACATGCTGTTTAGGTGGAGTGCCAGTTCATTCTGTAGTTCATGTAGAATGCAGCCTGAGATGCTGTCAGGTCCCATGGATGCTGTGTTCTTGGCTTTGGAGAGTGTGGTTTTTACCTGTGCAGCCATGATTAGAGGAACTTTGCATTCTTCCGGTATAGAGATGGGCCCTTTAGGGGGTGAGAGGGGGATAAAGTTAGTATTGAACCTATCTGCCAGGATGTTGGCAATATCAGTTGGTTCTGTATATTTAGTGCCATTGTGCTGTAACTCAGAGCAGATCTGAGTGTTGCCATTGAGATTCTTGACATAGCTATAGAATGCTTTGTGGTTGTCTTTAGAATCAGTGGTGATTTTGTTTTCGTAACTAGCTTTGGAGGATTTTATAAGGGATCTCAGCTTCTTACTGAGGGTGACCAGGGAGTTCTGCCAATCATGGGAATTTACTCTTTTTTGCAACAGTTTCTTTCTTCTGTTGTAGAGTTTGTTTATGGCAGGGGACCACCAGATTTGCTTCATTTTTTTGGAGGATAGCATCTTGGTTCTGTTAGGGATAGCACAATCCATGCACTCGTGTAAGTGCTTATAAAGTGCATTTGTGTAGGATTCAGCAGTCTTACCTCTATTGTCTGTCTGCATGGGTGTCGTGAAGTTTGCCACTTCTGTCTTAAGAAGCGTGAAGTTGGCTTTGGAGAATTTTTTTTACAGTGGTTTCCCTAATGGGGGGTGGGGGCCGGATGTGGATGTCTAGGGTGATTAGCTTGTAGCTGGATCTGACCAATGAGGAATTGACCTCCAGTGTAGAAAACTGGTCACCTATGTTGATAATGACCAAGTCTAGGATATTGCTTTCTCTGGTGGGGTTGTGGATAAGTTGATACAAGAAACTGGAATTTATGAATTCCGGAAAACGTTGAGCAAAAGAGTTGGTACATGAGTAGTTTTCCCAGTTAATGGTGGGATAGCTGAAATCACCCATTATGCTGTCCTCCATTCACTTGGTACCAAGCCTTCATTACAAATGAGATTGAACAGCTTTGTTAGGAGCATATATAAATCATGCTTTATGCTGTTTGAGACACATTCTGAGATATTTCACCGGTACGTTCTGAATTCCTCCTGGTCTTTTCTTTTGTGCTGGGAGAAAAGGACTAAGTGTTCTCTACTTTCAAATTTCTGGAAAATAAGTTAGATCTACTAACTAGTTCATAAAATGAAACTCTGCTGTGAAATGTTAACAAAAATGGCAAATAACCACCATACTGCATTTGTAGAAAGGTGATACATATCAGGTAGTGGTACATAGATGAATCACCTCTCTTACAGCTTTCCACATCCCCATATAACTGAATGTTCTGGTGAATTCTATCATCATAGTTTCAATTTTTCCCTGGATCTGATGATAAGGAGACCTATTTGGGTAGTATCTTGGATAAATGAGTGACCTCAGAAATCGTATGCTCACCACATGAGATAAGGTGGTGCTACTTCATTACAGCTCAGTTCAATAAGGCAAAGCAGATTTGATGGTAACTGTATTCCATTGTTGGTGGCAGAGAAGATTCCTGCATATCATTCTGCATACATTTATTTTTCATTATGCTTTTCTAAGCAAAACTAAGAGAATAAAAAAGTATTGTTTGTCATCATTTTTGTCCCGATCCAGTCATTAACTATGTAGCTTGCCCCTCCTGGCCGCTAACTAATCCCACTCATTCAGCTGAGTGAAAATACTTTGTTTCATTCATTGTCCTGGAAAACAGCTCAGCAAATCCATGTGATAGGATCAGATTTTTGTATTATGCCCGCTGACAAATTCAGATCTAACTTCATCCCCACAACTCCCCCTCTACACCCTGTGAAATCCCTTCTAACATAACCCGCCCCCCAAAATATCAGCAGGTAGCAGGTGTTGTTGGCACTCACTAAATTCAAGAATAATGCCTCAATGGGCTCTTACAATATCCCAGGTTGCCGCCTAAAAATTTTAAATATGATCTCTCAGGACCACTTGAGGCACTTTTCAACTATAGCCTCAAACTAGGGTACATATGAAGTGAATGGAGGACTGTAACAGTTATCCCTCTTCACAAGGGTGGTCCATCAACAGACACTCAAAATTTCAGACCCATCAGACTGACAATTCTAATATGCAAAACCATGGAATGAATTATCATGGAAATGATCAACAAAGACATTGGCAATCTACAGACACCAGACCCATACCAGTTTGGCTTTTTCTAAGTAATGTCTTGCCTGCTAAACCTGGTAGATTTCTTTGAGAGGGTCATCAAGGCAACGGATGACAGAAAACAGTATATATCTTTTTCCTTGACCTGACTAAGGTATTCAATATGATATCCCAGTTGGGTATTGTTGACAAACTCACCATACTAGGTATAAATCCCTATATAACCCACTGGATTACCCACTGGCTCAAAGATAAGACTCAAGAAGTCAGGATTGTTAAGACCACCTCCACTAGGAGTACAGTCACCAGTGGAGTACATCAGGGCTCCTTGCTGGGCCTGCTGCTGTTTGGCATCTATTTCGTAGAAATCAAGGCTAATATCAAAGGCCTTTGGTTTTCTAAGTTCACAGATGATTGTAAATTGGGAGCTATCATGGATTCCCCCGTGGCACTAATATCCTGCTAGAGGGTCTAACATAGACAAATGACTGATGACAAAGCCACAGATTAAAACTCAATGCCAAGAAGTGCATTATAGTTCCCTTTGGAAAAATGTCCACCCAAGTTAATTATTCCATCAATAAAACAATCCTAGGAGTTGATCCAGTATTCCGAGATCTGAAAACGTATATAGACAGTAATCTGGCCTTCAACCAATGCATAGCCACAATAGTAAGAAAACTTTTATATGTTGACCAAGTTATAAGTAAAGGTATGGCATCCCAGTCTAAGGAAGTTATAGTACCACTCTACTTGGTCCTTATCAGCCCCATCATTGAGTACAGTGCCCCCTTCATCATTTTTCTGACCAGGCATTGACAATAGTTGGAATACCTACAGAGATTCCTTACCAAGAGAATCCAAGGTATTACCACACTGCCCTACACTGACTGCCTTAAGGCCATATCTCTATATTCAGTCTCCTACAGGTTACTGAGAAGTGATCTATGCCTGGCATATAATACATACTCAGATCTAGCCCTGATGGATCTTTTGCACATCTACAAAATGAACAGCACTGGAAACACTAGATCCAAGGATTTAAATTTTACTTGTGACATAAACAGAACATGCTGGCAATAGCAATATGTGTCAAATGGTTCCCTCATTATGGAATGGGCTCCACATTCATGCAAAGCAGAGTCCATCCCTAACCTTTTTTAAATGTAACCTTGACCATTGCATGGGAAATCTTAAATTCACCTCTGGTGTGGCCTCCATGTCTTTGATGGACAGAGGCATCTGACCGGGGTTAGTCTGTGGGTAAATGCCCATTTTCAGAGGAGACCTGAGGAGAAAAGCTCCAAAAATACAATACATGGTATAAAATGACATGGAATAAATAATCACAATACAATGCTTTTCCTATACATTGTTTTCTAAAAAGAAATTCAATACTATTACAATTTACATATTTACATAGAATTAAAAGACTAAGGAATTTAAGTAGCATAGCAGTCACATAAAGGTAATTCCATGCATATTAACAGTTTAATTGTATGGATGGTTACTTATAGATTTATATGACATACAGTAGGTTAGGGATCAAACAGGAGCTTTGGGGCTAAGAGTCTGTAGGAGTTAATAAAGTGCAAAAAGTGGAATAAAATAGTATATAAGGGGCTGGGAGTAAGAAAGGGCTTAGATAGTAGCAGTGTGGAGAGGAAGGTTAAATAGGATCACGGCAGGGACAAATCCATGAGTTTAGTAGGTGATCTTTCAAAGTGTACCAAAATAGAAGAGAAAGTGATAAAAAAACACACACAAGACCACATAGATTCCAACAAATCCAGCTCAACAACTTAAAATGTAATAGCGCGTTTGTTTCATTTTATAATTAAACTTCTTCAGATGAAGTGAACCAAACACACACACTGTTTAAATACAATTCTAAAAGCTCATGTGGCAACTTTTTTTACAATCATCTGATCAGCTTAAAATCATGTGACAACCAAAAAGTTTTAAAATCATGTGACAGTCAAATCCCCTGAACAAATCATGCATTAAGGCAACATATTCAATAAGTTCAAAATTGAAGTAAACAAAAATCAAAGGCTGTATATCTGAATACATCAACCTGTAAAACTTTCTTTTACCATGCAATAATAAATAGTTTTATATAAGAGCAATCATTAAATAGTAAATGCTATACTGAGAAAATCTCTCTGATAAAAAAGGTAGCAATGTCATCTTTCTAAAGCTCTGAGTTTTAAAAGACAGCTAATACAAATCTGGTCATTAATCCCTGGCCAAGAACTTGCATTAAGTGTAAGCTGCCAAAATAACTCACGTTCTTCCAACTTAAGTTGCCATGGGCCACCACATTCACTAGGGGTTACCTTTTCCATAATTGCAAATTTAAAAAGGTGGTCTGGCCATTCCATTAAGTGTTTGGCTAGGGTATTGTTTGTTTTCCTTTTCTTAATGTCATATAGATGTTCAGCGATTCTTTCCTTGAACTTATGCTCAGTTTTGCCTATGTAGAAAACAGGGCAGTGTTGGCAGAGTGCAGTGTATACTACCCCTCCTGTCAGCAGTTCTTTATAACAAACTGTTCACCGATCAAAATGTAGGGGCAGATGGAACAGCATCCACATTTAGACATATGATGAATTTTGTTATTCTTATGTGTGGATGTTTTGTTAAAATGTTCCACAATGTTTTTAAAATTACAACCCCTTCTGTGTATTATGTGTGATGTATCCCCCACTTTCTCAGTAATGTGTCTTACCTTAGAATAGCCCAGTTCTATTGGATAATTCTCTTAATAGTTACACTGTCAGCATTATAAGTCGCGATAAAGGATGTAGTAAGGGTTGTATTTTGTACTAGATGATGTACAGGTGCAGGGATGTTAAGTTCACTAGAAGAGGTAATATTGTTAGCCATAAAATCACTTGCTGATACATAAATTTCAGGTCTTGGTATTTCACTATGACTTAAAATTGGATTAAAAAGCCCCTTTCTCTCTTATTTATCACTTCGTGCATTAGTTGATTTACCATACCAAGGGGGTAACCTCTAGCCAGAAACATACCCGTTATTGTCTCACATTCATCTAAAAAATTATCAAACCTGACACCATCCGCGCTGCCCTTACAAACTGACTCTTAACTACAGCATGTTTTTGGTAGGGGGATGTGAGCTTGAAAAATACAAATAAGTGTTTGAAAGGGTGGATTTTCGATAAATCTGGGTGGAGAACTTGGCTCTCTCTTTGTCTTTGGATAGAAGTATGTCTAGGTATGCAATACTAGATGCACTGGCCTCAGAAGTAAACTTTAAAAAGTTTGTTGTTGTATTAATGTAGTCGAAAAACATATAAAATTTTTCAAGGTAATCATTTGATACAATAAAATGTCATCCAAAAAATGCATATACAACATACAATATTTCATTAATTCTGAATTAAATACAAATTTGTTTTGCCATGTTGTCACTACTATGTTTGCAAAGAGCCCACCACATGTGGATTACTACACCTGTAACTTGGTTATAGTACTCATGTTCAAATAACATATAATTATTTTTCAACACAATTTCAATTAAAGTTTCATAGGTGTTCAAATTATCCTGACTTACACCCTTCAGTATTAAATATTCTAAAAAACATTCTATAAGTCCTTTATGTCAACAGTAATTTTCATTAAACTCAAGTTGACTGATTTTCCCAACAAAAATCCCAAGACTCTTTACAAATGTGTTTTTCTTGGGTAACCAGATGTTTTAATTTTTCATCAAAGAATTTGGCACATGGGTGTGTTATCGAACCTCTATCATTCACAATTGGTCTCATCAATGGCTTTTCAATATTTTTGTGGACTTTTGGGATTGCAAAGATTGAAGGTATGATAGGTGCCACAGAATTCAAGTGATTGTATTCATTAAGATCAATTAGTTTGTCTATGAATAAATCATTAAGTGTGTCCCTCACCCTTTTGCATGCTGTATTTAGTTTAAGTGATACTTTACTATAAGTGGTTCCCGAAAGCATATCGAGCATTTTTGTTCGTAGTCATGTGTCTCCATTATCACCAGACCTCCACCTTTGTCTGGTTTCATAAGCCTCACATTTTGGTCACTTAATTCTTTTAACAGCTTTTTCCCACACGGTAGTAAATTGTCATTGGTATTTGAGTTCTGTTTGTTTCTTTTCAATATTGACCTAAAGTCCAGTTCACAAATTTTCTCAAAACACTGGACTGTAGGATGAACTGGAGGGTTATAAGTGCTACATGTCCTAAGGGTGTTAGGAGCAATTGGGGGTATCAAACAAAATATTTATGTTCAGCTTTCTTATGTATCGTTTGAAGTCCATTAAAAGTTTTGCCACATTAGCATGTTCAGTGGGAACAAAAGTTAATCCTTGTTCAAACAAATCTGCACATTCTGAACTTATACAATGAGAAGTATAATTGCATATTGTGAAATCCCCTTTACTGTTGGTGATTAATACACACGGCGAACCATTTGAACAGAAGGGGAGGTTGTCAGAAGTTACTTTCAGTTGTTGTTTTTGAATTTCTGGTTCTACCACCATGTCTGACCCTTGTGGTGTAGCTGCTTGTCTCAGCGGGTGGAGTGCCCATACCTAAGTCAGTAGAACAGGGCCTACAGGAATCAAAAGAGGGCTTGAATGATGAGACTGATGGAAGAAGTATTGATGTTGTAGTCAACTATACAGTAGTAAAAACTCTAAAGTTCACAGAGTCCAGAGTTTCTGTTGGTCGAGTGCATTATTTGAATTGTATTTAGTTGTGTTTTTTTGCCGCCAAATGCACTTACATTTTCATACTTTCTATTTTCTAACTGGGGATGGTTTCAAAAATCCTGGTATAACCCTTGTTTTCACTACCCATCTGTGTTTAGACAGCCTGTCCATCCAGCATTAGAAAAGGAATTTTCCATTAGGTCAGGTAAGTTCATAGTTTCATCTGTGTCTTTCAAGAATACTTATTCAGTGCATGGTGTGTCCAGCTGGAAAATGCAGTAGTTGGCCATCTTTTATTGGCCTGGTATATGACATTATGACATTCACCACTGGAAGGTCCAGACACCTTCAAATGTGGGAATTGATGATTTTCAAAGCCGTGCTGAACCTGGAATAACAGAAGAAGAAGAACTTCCAACACCTGGCTATTTGCAGGGAACCTTCTTGTAAATCAGCTGATATATAAAGGGTGTAGCTATTACTTTTAGTCAGAATGTTTTCTGTGCAGTTTGCATTAGCTGGGCACTTACAAGTATTTTGACTAGAACGGATTATTCAAAAAGCTAAAAATATATGCCTCAAATGAGAAATGCTGCTAATGGTGATTATTTATCAAAATAGGCTTAGTCAATAGTTATATGGTGAATGGTAGCAATGCATTACATTTAGCACTTTGATGAAAGGAAAGATGGTAGCATAAATGGATTAGCAGTCCCAAAGTTAGACAAATAAAATAAATCAAATATCATTAAATTTAATTTTATAAAACAATATATTTTGCTTTGCAGGTTTCACAAGAGAGTATATCGAGATGTGATGGGCTTGGTTTTTGCAGTCCAGGAAATAAACCTGAATGATATATTGCTACCAAACTTTACTCTGGGGTTTAAGATATATGACTCCTGCGGTTATGAAAACAGAGTCACTGCTAATACAATGGCCATATTATCAGGTACGCAAAAGCCGATTCCAAACTATAACTGCTGTAAGTCTTGTCCACTGGTAGCTGGAATCATTGGAGAAATAAAGTCATCTTTATCCATTACTGTTGCCAGACTATTAGGGGTTTACTCCTTCCCTCAGGTAATAAATATCTTATTTCTACGACTTACATTTTCTAGTTTAAATCCTTCATTATTTCTATGTAACACAAAGTACTGATGATGCACTCTTAACCACTATTTATTTATGTAACTTGTTTTATGGATACACTAAGATACACTAAGCCCATATAATTGATGTCAGTTTAACCTTAAAAGGTGTAATGCAGCCCATATGATATGCTGGTTAACATTAAAAAAAATGTTAAAGAGTCCCATAAAAAAAGAAAACATTCCTAGACATACAGTTTGTTGTCACCAGACCCTAAATGTCTATAAACCCTAGGGTGTATTGCGCGTAGCTTTGATAATAAGACCCACTCAACATCTTTTGGAGATGGAAGAGGCTGCTAAAGTATTTATCCAAATATCACAATAGTTTATTATTTCTTTTAGAAAATAAGTTTTCAGTGTGCAAATTTATTCAATTACAATATTATGGTTCAGTCTCATTGACGTTTTATTACTGTATGAAAAATGAACCATCTGAAGATGAAAACAGAATGACCAATTCTTTTCACAGCATACTAGTGCACATCTGAAGATTTCTACATGCTAAGTAAATCTTTGACGACATTAGCTTCGAAGAAGAACCTAGCATATCTCTCTTTCTGCACAGAAAACATTCTGACATATTCTCTCCTGCCTTTGTGGTACACATGTGCCAATTAGTCAAGGGATTGCCAAAATTACCCATCAGAAAAGCATTATTTATGGTACTTTAGTAAGCATATTTTGAAATCTCTTGTGGTCCCCTGGGGACATGGAAGATGGCATATAGCAGGCCAAAAAATGGGGTCCAAATGGGGGTCTGAATGGAGTATTTTTATTTTTATGTATTGCTACTATTGTGCAAAAAGCCCAGAATTTCCAGATACAAGATATACAAAAAGATTAATAGAGAAATTAGAAGAAAGAAAAATACCTCCACAAGAAATACTGTCAGAAGCTTCAAATAAACATTTGTGTTCATTAATACAACAGATTTGTGAAAAACATTATATAGACCAAGAAACTTTGATCTGTTTGGAAAAAGAGGCATATGAGGAAGTGCAAAAATGTAAACAACAAAACCTAGACATTTTTGAAAAGTATAAAAAAGAAATACGGACATGGGAAAGAAAGACAGATTTGCTATGGTCCAATATTTATGCAAAGTCGAAAGCCAAATTAATCAATACAAAAAAAAGTAGCCCCAAGGATATTTGAAGAGAAATGCAGGCAAAGGCATCCAGATATGGAACATCTTACAATAAAAAAAATAATATCACTAAAAGGGAATGTAGAAAAGAAGATCAGTAAAGCAGAAGTTAAAAAAATAGAAGCTGGAGTTATGGAGTACCTGCAAAGTGAATGATTTGGTGTGGAAGGCCTAACACAGTTATATTATTACAGCATGACGGAATGAATCCTCAAAGTAAGGGGAAACAGGAAGATCAGGAGACATCTGAAGAAGAAATATGGACATGGCAAAGAAAAAGAGATTTAAAATGGTGTAATATTTATGCAAAGGAAAAAGCAAAACTAATCAATACAAAAAGAGCAGCGCCAAAGATATTTGAAGACAAATACAGACAAAGGAATCCAGACTTGGAAAACTTTACAATACAAAAAATAAGAAGACAAAGAGGAAAAGATGAAAAGATTAGTAATGGAGAAGTTAAAGAAATAGAAAATGAAGTTATGGAATACCTGCGAAGTGAAGAATTCAGTGCAGAAAATCGAACTCAGAAAGCACCACAGCAGGGTAGAGCAATAGATATCCAACTTAAGGAGAAACCAGTGGAACGGGAAACAACCTGTCATTTGCCATATGAAGATATTTTGAAGCCTTCCATGGCAAACCAGTATAAATATTCACTTGAAGCTGGACATCAAGGGAAGAAACAGGAAACTGTGGCAACTCTGGAGCAGTCACTGTTGAGGAGTGATAGGCTAGCGAGTTCCCATATGACAGAGCAATGGATGACACAGGATGAAATTAAAGAGAATGTGTCACAGTAAGATGCTATAGAACTTTCTAAAGAATGCCTGCAAGAAATGGAGAGCAAAAAATGTGCCCTCAGTTTTAAAGAAAATGAGCTAAGAGAAGAGTCACTTGATTTAATATAGATAGATAGACATATTAAGATCAATGAATGAAATAGACTGAAGAAGGGCAATAAAACTCTAAAAGCCAGAAGTTTGATAAAACAAATGAACACAGTAATTAGGACTGTCCATAGAGATCCATGCAATATAACAGAAGTAAACAGGATATATTACTGTGCAGCTAAATTAATAATGGATAAAATTCTACCACAAGAACACAGGGTAGTGAGGGAAAGGAAGGGAAGAAATTGAATACCATCATGGAAGTATCAAATAGA
This sequence comes from Protopterus annectens, assembly GCF_019279795.1. Lineage (NCBI taxonomy): Eukaryota > Metazoa > Chordata > Ceratodontiformes > Protopteridae > Protopterus > Protopterus annectens. The sequence goes on from NC_056748.1 coordinate 502,816,270, forward strand.
GAAAACTGTAAAGCAGTTAAGACAGAAAATATCACTGTTAGAGGCATATAGAAGAGGGAACAGATCAACAAAAATACTCAGAAAGATAGATGTGATAAAAGCAATGCACAATATTATAATGGATGAGTATCTATCATGCATTTTATCAAATAATAAACTAAGAACATCAGCACAGGCAGAAAAACGTAGAAGATACGAATATAAATATAAAGAAAAAGTACAAAATAAGCAATTTATTGATGACCCAAAAAAGTTTTATAGAGAACTGGAAAACAAGGTAAAAGGAATTGAAAGACCACCCAAAAAAGAAGAAATAGATACATTTTGGATAAGTATTTATGAAGATCCTGTGGAATATAACAGAGTTGCTAAATGGACAGAAGAAGTAAAAGAAAGTATAAGAAGTTCAAAGGTACAGGATATGAAATGGGATGAAGTAACAGCCAGACAGATTGAAACAAGGTAAAGAAAAGCCTGTAATTGGAAAACCCCAGGCCCAGATGCAGTACCTAACTTCTGGTTAAAAGTATTAACATCTTTGCACAAAGATTTAGCCATGAGTAAGAACTATTTATATGCGCACCCGGAATAGACACCAACCTGGCTAACAACAGGAAAAACAATGCTCCTACTTAATAGTGAACCTGCAAGCTACCCTAAAATTATAGACCAATTTACTTGCCTTCCAACTACATATAAACTATACATCAGAACCGATGCTGACAGAGTTTACAGTCATTTAGATGAAAAGTCAATCACGGCAGTAGAACAAAAGGTCAATAAAAGAAAGTCATTTGGGACAAAGGATCATCTGCTGCTAATAAAGTCATAATGGAGAACTGTAAGAAGGGGGAGAATCTAAGTATGGCATGGACTGACTACAGAAAAGCATTTGATACTATCTCACATTCATGGATAAAAGAGTGCTTAAAATATATAAGATACATCCTACACTGATCAACTACATTACAGTGACCATGAAACAGTGGCAGACCACTTTGCTATTAAGCCATGATAAAGTACAAATTATTGTTCCAAGGATAAAAATCCAAAGGGGGATATTCCAGGGTGACTCCCTGTCACCTCTGTTATTCTGTCTTGCTCTTAACCTTTAAGCTGTCTACTTAACAGATTAGGCCGTGGCTATAATTTGGCTCCTAGAAAACAACAAAGTGTAAATACCTCTCATCTTTTCTTTGTCGATGATTTAAAACTGTATAGCTTATCATATGAGGAACTGAAAGCACAACTGCAAGTAGTCAAAACTTTTTTAGATGATATAAGAATGTAATTTGGTCTTGATACATGTGCAAACGCAACCTTTAAAGCAGGAAAACTGCAGCACCAAGAATGTCATATAAAAGAACTTAAGCAAGAGGGAGTGTATAACTATTTGGGAATTAATGAAGGATCAACAATAAAACACAAACAAATGCAAATAAAACTTAGCAAGGAATATTTTAGAAGACTTAAATTAATCCTGAAAACAGCATTGACATCTAGGAATAAAATTCAAGCTATAAACCAATTTGCTCTTCCTGTCTTAACTTACAGTTTTGGAGTGATTGACTGGCCCCAAAAGTTGTTGAACAGATTAGACAGGAATTGAAGGACCACCCAAAAATGAAGAAAGAGATACATTTTCAAGAAGTATTTATGAAGATCCTGTGGAACATAACAAAGTTGCTAAATGGATAGAATAAGTAAAAAAAAGTATAAGAATTTCAAAGGTACAGGATATTAAATGGGGTGAATTAACAGCCAGAGAGATTGAAACAAAGTAAAGAAAAGCCTCTAATTGAAAAATCTCATGTCCAGATGCAGTACCTAACTTCTGTTTAAAAGTATTAACATCTTTGCAAGAAGACTTAGCCATGAGTAAGAAATATTTATATGCCCACCCTGAACACACACCAATATGGATAACAAAAGGAAAAACAATGCTCCTACTTAAGAGTAAACTTTCAAGCTACCCTAAAAATTATAGACCAGTAACCTGCCTTCCAATGATGTATAAGCTATACATGGGAATTGATGCTGACAGAGTTTATAGTCATTTAGAAGAAAACTCAATTATGGCAATAAAATAAAAGGGCAACAAAAGAAAGTCATATGCAAGAAAGGATCAGTAGTTGTTAAATAAAGTCATAGTTGAGAACTGTAAAAGGGAGAAAATTAAGTATGACATGGATTGACTACAACCATTTGACAATATCTCATATTCATGGATAAAACAGTGCATAAAAATGTATATGATGCACCCTACAGTGATAAATTAGATCACAGCAACCATGAAACTGTAGCAGACCACTTTGCAGTTAAGTCATGATAAAGGACAAATTATTATTCCAGGGATAAAACTCCAAAGCGGGATATTCCAGTGTGACTCTATGTCACTATTGTTCTTTTTGCCTTGCCCGTAATCCATTAAGTTGTCTGCTTAACAGATTCCATCATGGCTATAATTTGGCTCCTAGAAAACAACAAAGTATAAAGACTTCTCATCTTCTCTTTGTCGATGATTTCAAACTGTATAGCTCATCAGCTGTGGAACTGAAAGCACAACTACAAGTTGTGAAAATGTTTTCAGATGATATAAGAGTGTCATTTGGTCTTGATAAATGTGCAAAAGCAACCTTTATAGCAGAAAAACTGCAGCACCAAGAAAACGTCAGTTTGGGACAAGAATAGGATATAAAAGAACTTGAGAAAGAGGAAGTGTATACATATTTGGGAACTGATGAAGTATCAACAATAAAACATGAACTAATGTGAATAAAATGTAGTGAGGGATATTTTAGAAAACTTTAATTAATTCTGAAAACAGCATTGACATCTAGGAAAAAAGTTCAAGCTATAAACCAATTTGCTCTTCCTGTCATAACTTATAGTTTTAGAGTGAGTGACTGGCCCCAAAACGTGTTGGACAGATTAGACAGGAAAACAACAAGGATGCTTCATGCTCATCAAGTGATTTATAAAAATCAATGCATACCAAGATTATATATTCCCTGTTCCAAAGGAGGAATGGGCCTCCTTGAAATTGATTATATGTATAGATTTGCTATCGTGGGACTGCATACGTATCTGCTGACCTCACAAGACCCAAACATAGTGAATGTTTTGAAACATGAGAAGAATGACTCTAGGATGACTTCCCTGCTTAGTCTAGCAGAAGCATATCGGCGTCAAGCTGGAATGGAAATCAAACCAGAAGTAGATAAACATCAGGCAGCAACTGAATATGCCAAAAAACAAAAGAACGAATATAAGGTGAAGGATCAGATAAGAAGGCAGGAAATGTGGAAAATGCATAAATGCAGTTGCAAGTATAGAAAACTCTTGGAAGAACCTCATGTTGATCAGTATCAAACACAGGAATGGTTAAGGAGAGGCAAATTCAAACCAAGAGATGGAAGGTTAATGTTGGTGGCCTGAGATAGTGGGCTACATACATGTTGGGTTACAAAGTCCATTGAACATGTGGGAGAAATAGACAAATGTAGGTTTTGTAAAACAGAATTGGAAACAGTTGCACACCTTGTTGCTGGTTGTGACATACTAATGGCAGAAGGACTGTACACTGAAAGGCATAATAATGTTGCAAGACTGTTGCACTGGGGATTGTGCAAATATTATGAAAACACTAGAAACATGAGCTACAAAGCATAACAGAAAATGATGACATCTACATCAAATGGGATCACCCATTACCAACAGTTCAAAAGAAAGATGCGAGAAAACCAGATATAGTGGTCCATGGAAAAAAGGCAAAAGTAGCATTGTCATTGAAATCACTATACCCAGTGACTACAGTGTCTTGTGTACAGAGAGACACAAACTCATAAAATATCAGCATTTGCAGGCAGAGAGGAGAGCAATGTGGAAGTAAGATACCCAGCCACTTCCAATAGTAGTAGGAGCAACAGGTCTTATAAAATAAGAATCTACAATCGTATTTAGATATGTTGCCAATACATGTAACTGCACGAATTGCAGAAGGAGTTATTACTGGACGCATTGCGAGTGCTGCGAAGAGCACTTCTGGCTGACATCCAAGATTAAAACAATACTAATTTCATGAACTTTAATTGTACTTTGACTTAGGAATGGGGTCCATTCGCGTCATGGTATTAGAAACCCAAAAGATTTGGAGAAATTAAAAAAGAGACAGGCTATAATTTGTCTTGCTTAGTGTAATTTGAAGTTCAGTAAGTTCTATTTGTGGGTTGCAGGAACTCTGTCTAGAGATAACTGTGTCTCTGATGAATATTTACAATTCTCTTATAGTTATCCACAGGTCCGAATGTGTAATAGGCACTGAAAGCCAGTAAAGAAGTATGCTGTCTTTACACTGAAACTGTGTCTTTTATAAGACACATATAGATGTGCTCAAGTTGTGGAACAGCTTTGAGATCTGGGACGAGCAGAGCAACTTTGATGAGATTCATTCCGGAATTTACAACAAACCTTTTTGTGATGTTGTAATGCTCAGAAGCTAGACTTTGCCCAACAAAGTCAGTGCTGTTGGGGAATCAAGTACTTGGGCTAGTATGCTGAAGCCATGGAATGAAAGGTGCAGGCCATCCTTGGTGAAGCAAGTTGGACTGTCAGTCAACTTGTCCTAAGCTGACATATACTGGATCCCCTTGAATGGCACCAGCTAGTTAGCAATTGTTAAAGCCAATCATCTTCTCTTTGTATCTGGCCATTCATCTAACTAAGGGTAGGATTCCACTCAGTGACAGAATCATGCCTGCATTTTTAGTGAGGTCCTACATTTCTCTTTCTATGCTCTTCTGGATTGAGTGCCTCTGGTCATGTTCCCTAAGTCTCTACAAATGGAAGTCACAGAGTACAGTCTCTGACAGGCATGATTCCTGCTACAGCAATATCACAGTATGCACTATTTCAATAGACTATTGCTAAAATTTCTCCAAATACCAGCTACCAAAGAGAAAGGATCCCTCCTCCAGCTCAGGACCCCAACTGTGCTCCTAGTGACACCCATTTACCTCTCTTAGGGAATATCACATTAATGGTTGCTGCGCAAAGACTCACAGTCATCTTTGAAACTACCTGTATCTTTCAGTAATGTGATATATTATAAACGTGCACTGTCAGCTTTAAAAATCCACATAGACAACATGAAAAAGTGAATGTTTTGGTTCATCAGCAGAATAATATATCCAGATTAGGGGAGCCTGTCAGTTTTACAAAGGTAGTTTCTGCAAGTGAAATTGCTGTGAAGTATTTTTACTAAGAATAAATTTCAGCACCAAGGGAGGTTGTATTTTCCCCAATGTTGTGTGACAGTGGACTTAGTACATATAAGTTTGGGGGAATATGCAGATTATTTGTTTGGTAAGTTCTTCGCTGAAGTTCCCTCAAACAGTCAACATGATACCCAGAATCATTACTTTCCTTGCAATATGATGCCTGCAATATAAGAAGATAATGGTCTAAAGTACTTTCTGCAGTTATACTACCATATGTAAATAGTGTCTGTGATATACTGTGCAACTAAATGTATGTGTCCATGAAACCGTGCTTTAAATTACCGTGATGTAAAGAGGAACTAATATGCAGTGCTCTTATATTAACTGTACTTTTGCAAGTACTATGAATTCCTGCTTAACAAATTCATATAAATAATAACATTCCATCTACTGTTGCATACTTATCTGGCTTATTTGTTTTTTCCAGAATATGTTGAAAAGTAAAATAACCCTGAGTAAGCCCATGTACGATAACAGGCTGTATCTTAAAAAGATAACATTGCCTTCATCATCCTGCTGCCTCATAACTATTTGAAAAGCAACACTGTGAATCAAAACACACAAAATTAGAAATGAGATGATTCTATCGCAGTCATTTACACTGATGGCAGTGTTCATTCTCATAAATTAAAATTTAAGAGGCAATGCCAATCAAAGTAACATTTTCAGATTCCTGTGTAGCTAAAAACATTGCCACTTTGTCTAGTCAAGATGATTACTGATCCATAGTTTTCTGTTAAGCAATATAAACCAGAGATTACAAACTGACTCTGGAAACACAAATATGCACACACACACACACACACACACACACACACACACACACACACACACACACACACACACACACACACACACACACACACACACACACACACACACACACACACACATACACACACACACACACACACACACACACACACACACACACACACACACACACACACACACACACACACACACATGCACACACATACACATACACACACACACACACACACACACACACACACACACACATTCACCAGAACAGTGACTGACCCTAAACATGTAATAGCCTACCCAGTAACACAATAAACTACAGAGTCACTCAAACCTCAGGATATTTACTCTCACTCACTTTTGCCATGTATGATTTTCCTCCCTGGCTGTTGACTCTGAGCCTCATTCTGTGTTTAATCCTCAGTCTGCTGCACCTACTACCATCCCTCCTGTGTGACATTCAGTAAAGCATGAAGGCTGTTGTACACCACATATCTCTCAACTATGCAGATTTTCACAGACTGCCCAGAGTTTTCCCAAATATGCAACTGTATTTGTTTACCAGGGTAGAGCACTAATCTCCATGGACCTTTTACCAGACTCAGCCCAGAAACTCTGTCTACTTAAGGTAAACAATGGAGACTGTGGGATTCAAACCGTGGACCACTGTACCACTGGTCAATAGGAAGCAGCTTATTAACAGCTCATTAATCATCTGTACCAAGTGCTGGGAGTGATATTATTGGTCTGTTCCCTGTAAGAGTTGTGGTTTCCTCACAAATCATTGATGAGTGAATAATGACATACATTTGATTTTCAGACTTCATATCATTCAGAAAATGCATGCTAATGTAAAACCTGTAATTCTTGCAAATGTTTAGTTTGTAAGAGCAATATTTAAAATCTGTCCTTGCTTTTGGGCTTTTGTCCCCCCATTATTTTTGATTTTTTTTTTCAGATTTCTTGTGCTTTTTTTCCAGATTTCTTGTGCTTTCAGGATGACAGGTATGATGACTATGGTGATTTATATTTATGAATCAAGGTAGTCCCTTGCAGAGTACTAAACATCGTTCATATAATGCTGGTTGTATTTAGGAGTCAAGGCAGTCCCTCGCAGAGTACTAAACATCGTTGATATAATGCTGGTTGTATTTATGAATCAGGAATACTAAACATAGTTCATATAATGCTGGTTGTATTTAGGAGTCAAGGCAGTCCCTCGCAGAGTACTAAACATTGCTCATATAAAGCTGGTATGCATCTGCAGAGTACATTTATATTTGCCATGTAAGGTTCCTGTTAATAAAAAATAAGTAAATGGTAGTTATAGCAAATAAATGCTTTATACATATCAACTAGAATGCTGTTTTTATATCTGCTGTTAATGTTATAAGCCTCTCAGCTGTTAGTGAGTTGCTTTATATAGTTTAGGGTACTTTACACTTCCATTTGTCTACTGTGTGAGTCTGAGCCAGAGGGCACCTACATCAAACATAGAGCTGTGGCTCAAAAGAGGTGGCGTATTTAAGTATTTGTGACTCTTGTCATTATTTCTAAATAGGCAAAACTGAACTATCCCTAATTAGAAGGATCTATAAACATAATTATGATACTTTAAAGACAATTGATGAAAATGCACTTTATAAGCATACTCTGCACTGCACCCAGACTAAAAGGCTTTTTTTATTTTTTTGTTTCTGAACAAATAGCACTGACTCTACAAGAACATCCTTTGGAGTATAAAATGGAATATCGGGAGATCATATGGAAATTGTGTCAATGCAGGCGGAGAGTCAGAGCTTAATGAATCTGATCTCCAATTCCCTCAAATATAGTATAAATCTACATGGGTACTCCCAAATTAGCAGCAACCCCACAAGAATAAACCATAACCAACAAAACGCAACAATAGACTGGATCCTAGTCTCAGATCCTCAGAACTACAATAACACAGGAACCCAGCCCAACATCCTTAATGACCACTTACAGGTTTACACCTATAGAACCCAAAGCCATGAGATAAAACCCAAGACCTATAAAATATCCCAAAATCTAGCTAATTTTAATCAACAAACTTTTATCAATATACTAAAGTCTGTCAAGTGGACCCCTCTAAAAATGCTGCCTCTGGAAGAAGCTGTAAACCACTTTAACACCATTTTCCTAGACACCCTTAACAGTCTAGCTCCTATATGCACCAAGAGAACTAAGCAAAATCATGCTCCCTGGCTATCTAAAGGCACTAAGCACCTACTACTCTCTAGAGACTGCACTTGGAAAGAATGGAATAAAAATAAAAATGAAAACACCCTACTCAAATATAAACAACTATGAAATATCTCTAAAAAACAAGTTATTGCAGGCAAAAACATTACTTCTCACAAACCTTAGTCAATCAAACAAGTAACCCAAAGAAGTTCTGGAAATCTGTCTCCTTACTCCTAAACCTTGGATCCCCACAAAACCCCTCCCCAACTCCTGGGGAAAACTCCAAAATAAATCGCCCATCTATTCAACTCCCACTTCATTCATAATATACACAGTCTCATAAATCAGACACCACCCAACATCCCCCCCAAACCCTCTGATAATCTTGACCCATCACTCATAGATAAAACTAACTCCCCTACAACCATTTTTTCTCTCTAAATCCTGTCCCCACTTCACTTATCCATAAACTTCTCAGAAAGCTAACACTTTGCTATCTATCTTCCCCTCAGAATACCTAAAACTTGGTGCTGACTCTATATTGTACCCAGTTTCTATCCTCATCAATAGATCTATCTCAGAATTCTACTTTCCCAAACTTTGGAAGAAATCCATCATAACTCCCCTGCACAAAGGAGGCAATACCAACGAACTCTCCAACTACCTCCCCATGTCTATTTGCTCCCCTCTATCCAAACTTTTAGGGAAATGCATTCACATCCAACTTATGAAATATCTTACTGATAACAATCTTCTCACACCTACACAACATGGCTTCCATCCATCACATAGTACCACTACTCTCCTTCATAGACATTGTAAATAAGGCCCATGACGCTGGCCAAATAACTTCAAAGCCTTTGACACAGTGTCTCCTCCTAAGTCACTACAATAACTAGCATCCATTGGATGCTGTCAATCCACCCTTAAATGGTTTTCAAGCTATTTAGCAGATAGGCAGCAAAGTGTACGATGGCAAGGTAGTACATCAGAATACCTAGTCAACAGAACAGGAGTCCCCCAAGGGTCCACTCTATAGCTTCTACTCTGCAATATTTTCATAAACAATCTACATACAGCCTCTCTTCAAAGCTCAGTTATCTAGTATACAGATGATTCCACTATCATCACATCCTCTAATGATATCCAAAATCTACAAAGTTTATCATAAAAGGCCTTCACATCTATTGAAACCTGGCTAGCCGAACCACAATTCCTATTTAATACTAAGAAAACTAAACTTGTGCTATTCTCAACCAGGCCAATCTCACAAGATTTCACCATATACTCCAAGAACATGACAAAAATAGAAATAGTAAATCATGCTAAATTACTAGGGATAACCATTGGCACCAAGCTCTCTTTCGAACAACATATAGTCAGTGCTATAAAGAGCACACATGTTAAACTTAGCAGATTATACAGACATAAACTTTATGTGGATAAACCCACCAAAAAGACACTTGCAAATAGCCTCTTGCTCCCATCCCTCCTTTGTGGAGCCCCCATTTTCACCAACCTCCACCAGTCTCTAAAGAATAAACTCCAAGCATGCTACCATAAAATTGCTAAATTTACAACTAATGCACCAGATCAATCCCATCACTGCCAAGCTCTTAAGGAACTTAATTGGCTAGAATTCCAACATTACCTCATTTCCACCCAACTAATGCTAGCTCATAAAATAATTTACTCACCCAATAAATGCCCCTCCCTCCAACACATTCTACAACCCTACTCCCCATGTCGAAACTTACAACCTAACAACAAATAACTTGTAACTGTTGTGAAACCCAATAAAAAAGCTGGACATAGCCTCTATTCATATGCCATAGTTAAGAACTGGAATACCCTTCCTCCAGATATCTCCTCCCTAGACTCTTTATTTGCTTTCAAAGCATCTCTAAGGAAAGACCTTCTTAATAACCCCATCTGCCCTTGTACCCATAACCATAGGCCACCATAAATAAATGTCTTCCATAGTTCCATCCTTGTTTACCTCTAGCATCCTACTCCCTTATCTCTGTAACCATTTCAATCCTCTCATACCAAGTTATCTATACCTTCTATTCCCCATCTTTTCTGCATCCAAGATAATATTTCACCGTTCCCTATGATACCTCCTTTAGTTTTCCTCCTTCCAAATCCACTAGTAAACATCACCTTTCATCACCTTTCTCTTGATGAAATGTATCAAATTAACACATATTTTATCATGTTATAGTCATGTCATGATGTATGTACCTACCTGTTAACTGTATGATTATGTACTTAGCAACTGATTAATATGTCCTTGTAAAATTTGCTTTGTATGTTCATTTTATATGTCATAATTGTGGAGATTTTCTCCCCGAGCCTACACTGAAAATGCATACCTCACCCAGTGGACTTTCCCAGTCAACAAATGTCAATTAATTAATAAATAATGAAGTTACTTCTATCAGCAGCGTGCTTAAAATGCAAACTGTTAAACTTTAATGCTTACTAGTTTTTTCTTTTTGTATGCATTTTACATACATTTTCTACATATATTTTAAGTTTTAACATTTTGCGCATTTTAAACATATTTCATATTTTTGTGTATTAAGAACACTATATATATATATATATAATTATGACAGCATTTCTAAGGCTGTTAAAAAGTAAAGTGACAGATGCACTTTAAATTTCCATAAATGGTTAACTGGAAAAAGTATAAAAGCATGTGACTATTGTTTATGCCAGTTCTGATGAAGTCCTGACCTTTGTGGATGACAGTTTAACTATGGGCTGTAAAAAGCGTATTTTTCTATCCATTCATTGGTTTATTTGCTGTGAGACTTGAACCACCTGCATATTGTCAGTTCCATCTTGAAAGTTTATCCTACAAAGATCTGCTTTCACTTATGTTAGCTCTTAAAACTCTTCTGCGCTACTGGATGAAGGCAATTCTCCACATAGTGCAGTAAAACTCTAAAGCATGAATGCATAATAAAAGCTGATGTTCTATAGGTTTTAGACATTATAAAATATACACTTGATTGTACTGTGCCAAACACTTTGGCAAAAAAGGGATTTAGATATATGGACCAACCACAGAATCCTCAGGAGCTCCCACTTATGCAGCCTTCAGCATTCACAAAAGGAGCCATGTGGGAGTTGTAAAAGCCTCATGTTCTGCCCCAATCCACATTTAATCAGCCACTCCTGTCCTGTGTCCCAATTTTCATCTGCTTTGAAATGCTCTGTAATGTGAATGATAACTTTTTTCAGGTTAATAGCAAATTATAAGGGTGTTTGATCAGTTAGGCTAAGCCTTTGCCATAAAGTGCTACCCTAACCACTTTGTAGTTTCTATATTTTTTATAATTTACATGGCCCCACAATGCAAAGTGTAAGTCTAAATTAATATTTTTTTTCACATACATAAGCGCCAATAAATCTCCAAAATACATCAACAAACAGGAACACAAACTGGATCACCACTGATAAGACACAAAAGCTTATTTTATTAATACACATTCTGGTATGTCGGCTTCTTGCCTTCTGTTGGAACATTTTAACATTACAAATATGTCCCTATTTATATGACTCTTTTATCCAATTATTCAACTGATTTCCAACAATTTAATAATTAAATGATTATCTTACTACTAAGCCAACATTTAAAGTAAAATATATTTCAATAAACATCAAACAGACTAATGAAATTGTAATACTATTTAAAGTTACATTCTTAAATACATATTGCACTACCATTTTTTCATTCAACAACAAATGTGGGTGTTAAAATGTAAGTACAAAAACACATTTTTAACATATTATTAGTGTGTATTTTATCCTTCAACATTGCATATGTTATCCTCCGTGACCAAAAAACCTGAACTCAAAGTAAAAAGTACTTCAAGAAACATCGCAACAATTACTAGAGTTATAATGCTATTCAAAAACATATTTTCCCCAGACGAGTGCAGTCACAATTCATTCTGCTAACATGAAGCAATCTGCAAAGGATATATATTGTTTTCTCTTGACAAACCTTTCAGCTTTGTGCACATTTTACTGAGATTTTAGGTGTCCAACGATGATACAAATGCGACACCAGGAAACCGGACTCAATGCTCGAGTAATAAAATTTATTGACACAACAGATGGTTAAGCGCTTTCCACAGTCCACTACTGTCTTCATCAGAACGTTCTGATGAAGACAGTAGTGGACTGTGGAAAGCGCTTAACCATCTGTTGTGTCAATAAATTTTATTACTCGAGCATTGAGTCCGGTTTCCTGGTGTCGCTTTGCTGTTCCAGCTAGTTTTCCTGTTTGTTGACCACTGGGATCACTTTTTTGATGATACAAATGCATATGCACTTCAGAGTATTTTATATTTTGTTTTTACCTCTACTAATTATTTTGGTTAGAAACAAAAACCTCTGATGAGCTTGAGCGTGAATATTTGAACTCATGCAGTTGCAGCTTTGAATGGCAAAAATGTAGGTATTCTTGATGAAAACATTCATGAATTATTTCTGTCTTACCACCACCTAAGTAGGTAAGTCCTGACCTGCAGGCATAGTACTGATAACCTGGGTATCAAATAGGAGACATAGATGAGAACTCAAGATTAAAGTGATCTCTTCATAACCTCACTGAATTAAATGTGCATCTTTTGGAACCAGCGACTTTTTGCCATCTCAGATGTAAATGTTTATTTGCAACCTTGCAAGTCATCCAGGCTTGCCTAGTCTGCTTGCTCCATTGCAGTGGCATATGTTCATTTTCAGCTCTCTTTAGTATTTCACATAGTTATGTGCATGTACATGTACTTTCATCATATTTTGCTGCATTTGTATTAACAGGTGTTACTGTGGCATTAGCAAATGAAGTCTTGTTGTACAGTCATTCTGTTATTTACAGTATGTAGTTCTTTTGTAGTTCAGTATTTTCTGTTATAGTGAAAACTTGTTGAACACAGTATAATTTGCCTTCTTAGAGTTATTTAAAGTTTTGTGCCATTTTTAAGTTGTAATATTCAGATTAATTTGAATTCTGTAGTTCTGCAAGTAAGTTGTGGTGTGTGTGTGTGTGTGTGTGTGTGTGTGTGTGTGTGTGTGTGTGTGCGTGTGTGTGCATCTATGCATGTGCATGTATCCTATGAAGGACACTAGCATCCCACTGAGAACTGGCTGTTAGCATTATTTTTGTTGCTTGCTGGGATAGGGTATGGAATCATTTCCACTCGTTTTGGTGATGGTAAAAAGTTTGAAAACTTTTTTCTGAAACTACCTTCAGCAAAAATAAGAAAACATTTTTTTTTGCATGGGATAAAGTCCCCCTGTACCCCCATGACCCCCAAACTTATATATACCCATTCCAAGGTCACACAACGTGGAGAAAAAGGCAAACCCCACTGTTGGCAAAGTTAGTTTCGCTGAACAGTGTCCACACATTTTATATTCTGCAAAACTAACTTTACTGATTTGACATGTTCCCTGGGGTACAACACCCCTACAAACCTGCAATTATTAGAAAATTAATGAATAAAAATAACAGCTGTTATGTTCATGTTATTCATTCATTTGGAAACTATTTGTCCTGGGATCACACTTCATTAACCTTCGCAACAGTCTCCACCTTATCCTTATAGATACTGGATGTTCACAAGCAAATTGAGAATATAATACCTGCAACTTCTCATGTGTTTTCTCTCAATGTGAAAGAGTAATGGCTTCATTCAAACATTCTTCAGAAATTCTGAGCATAGAGACCAAGCCTAGCTTCTCTGCAAAGGAGTCTAGGTTTCTGCTGTTTGTGTCTGTGATCTTAACCTTTCAGTCACTACCAAAGCTCATGACAATAGAAGCAAATGTGGGCATAGACTGACAGGTAAATTGAGAATTTCATTCTGTGCAACCTTAATCTGGGCAGTTTCCTGATATCCTTTATCTTCACTCATGATAATATCTCAAGATACTTACCTGCAGAGATCTGTATGCCCTTTTTTTGGACAGAACCACAACCCATTATTTGTGGGTGCTCATTTTTATCCCATTCTCTTCACAAACAGCAGGGAATCACTGCAATGTAGGCTGGGATCACATTTCTTTGAGGCTAAGGGGACAACTTCATAAACAAAGAACAAAGATGCAACTGTCATGTTCCCAAAATAGGTAATTCCAAACCTTGATTGCCCCCTAACATCTTATTCATTAAACTGACAAACAGCAGTGGAGACAGGATGCATAATTCACAGAGTTCTATACCCACTTTGAATGTGTTTCTTTTAGTCTCAAGAACATGGACATAGTTCTCATTTCTGATACCATACTATTATAGCACACCATGCTCCATACTAGCATAGTTAGTAAGCGTAATGCACTACAAATAAATCCCTATGTAGTAAGATGGGTAGCAAAAAAAAAGACAGAACCTACACTGTGTGGGCAGCAAGTGCCTCATCAGTAAATATGAAGGTGACCAGTGGTGTCCCACAGGGCTCAGTGTTGAGATATCTTTTGTTTGGCATTTACTTTCCTGATCTCCAGACCATGTACCAAAACCTCTGGCTAACCAAGTTTGCAGACGACTCTAAACTAGGAGTTGTTGTCAATTCCTCCTCTGAAACCTAAGCCTTTAAGCAAGAAGTTACATTCATATTGTCAAATTGTAATTGTCAGATGTGGTAAATAATCATGATCATCACATAACAACATTAATCAGAAAGTCCTTCTTTGGCAAACAAATGTCACTGAGATCTAAAGAGGTTATTGTCCCCTTATATTCAGAAGGGTTAAGAGTTAATTAGACCAGTTATTAAATACAATGCCCCTTTTGGGATGTACCTCACTAGACATATCAAACAACTGAAAGGACTACTGAGAAGGTTATCAGTTTAAAAAATGTAAGCTAGCAGAAAATACTGGAAGCACTGTCTATTCAGTATCTTACAGACTCATGCGGGAGACCTATGCCTTGAGTTGTGTGCTGTTAGTGACCTAGTGGTCATGGATCTCTTGAATCTGCACAAACAAATAGCTCCAAAAATATTAGAACCTGGGCTTTAAATTTTCATCAGAAAATAAATAAAATACAGTCAAGACATAGTTCATTACACAGTACTTTCCCCACCTCTGGAACAAACTCCTACTGTAAATCAAGCAGTGTGATACATTGATACGTTAATTTCCTTCAGATGGGAATGGTATGATTGAATGAGTATTCTCAAGTTCACACCAAGCTTGACTTGCCTTAACCTGCTCGAAAAAGGAAGCACAGGTGGATATTGGCAAGGCATAAAAGGTTTCAAAACTCAATTGTCTTGCATTTCCTATGATTCTTATGATCCCACAAGGCATTTTGGGATACATGGTCATATGTCTTCTCCAAGTCCTCAAAACAGATGTTGATAGTTTTACCAGATTTCAATTACCCATGCAATATCTGTACAAGGACAAACAGTGCTGCACAGCCAGGACTGGATTTGCATTGCTCCCAAGGGTAGCAGTTTATATCCTGCCCACATGGAGCACTATCAAACTTATGGTTTAGTCAAAAAAAAACTTCTACTTAGAAGCTGCTGCAAACTGTTTACTACTAATGTAGCATGCAGTTACTTGAGTTTATTTCCTGCCTACATGGAGCGCTGTGGTGCTTATGTTTTTAAACTATAGCACACTACTTGCTGCAATGTTGCAAGCAGTTGCTAAAATTTAGATAACACACAGAGCCCTACAGTGCTCAGGTTTGACAACAAATGCTATAGCAGCCTTTAAAAGCCAGTATTGTATTAGAGGCCTGGATTGGCTGATTACGCCTGCTCCAACACTTTCTACCCGGAGCAGTTGTTCCTCTTTCCCAACCCTAGCTATGCTACTGCCATTGCTGTATGTTCAGAAGAGTTACCAAAATTCTTACTTCATTTTTATTTTGTGGTGTGTGTGATCTCACGAGTGCAAGTGTGGGCAAGTGAATATATGCATGTGTGTAGTGCTATTTTGTATAATTTTGTGTGTGGGTGTGTGTTAGAGTCTGTGTGTTCACAAGCGCACTCTTGTGCTTCGATCTCTGCATAATTTAGTAGTTATGCAGAAGACATACTTTTCAACTGTCCCTGATTTTGCTGCATGATGGTTCTTATATTTTTGTCAAGTCCATCACAACATTTTTGATTTCTCGGTTATTCACTAAAGATTTCAGGTAAATCAATAATGCTAAATGTTAGAATTTCAAACATCTTATTGTTGAGAAACTGCATGTTGATGTCAAACCTATTGTGCTATTAAGTTTTTAAGTGAATTGGAGCAATATTTAAAAATTGTTCCTGATTTTGTCCCCAGGTTATTTTTTGTAATGTTCAAAATTCTTGAGTAAAATTGAGAGGCATGCGGAGAACAATATCTCTCATCTGTACCTGATTTTGCAGAATGAGCCTGACTTTTGCCTCATATATTTCTGCCTTCCCTGATTTTCTGATAAACCACTGAGGATTACAAACAAATCAATAATGCCATAAGTAGGGTTTCATATTTCTTATTGTTCAGAATATGAACAGTGATGCAAAATCTGTTTTTCTATTAATGTTTTAGTAAATTAGAATAATATTTAAAACTGTAACAGATTCTGTCCCCTATTACTTTTTGCTGTGTTTTGAGCAAAGAAGTCAAGAGGTGCAGGGAACCATACCAATCAGCTATCCTTGATTTTGCAGAATGACTCTGATTTTGCCTCATTTTTTTTTTGTACTATTCCTAGTTTTCTGGTAAATCTATAATGATCACAGACAAGTCAATAATACCAGACATTTCAGTTTCATACATATTATTGTCCACAAAATGCATGCTGATGAAAAACATTCTGGTGTATTAATGTTTTAACTGCATCAGTGTAATATTTGTAATTTGTCTCTGATTTTGTCTCCCCAACATTTATAGTTGTGTCTAGAATTCTTGAGCAAAAAATTTGAGAGGGATGCTGGGACAGCCCTACCACCACCACTAACCCACCAAGTCAGTCATGGTAAAACTGAAAAAAGCATATACACTGCATTATGGACAGTGTTTAGTGTTATCACTGCCAATTTTATCTGGCTTCCTGTCATATTTAAAAACAAACACATTTCTACAAAGGGAAAACTACATGAAGATCCACAACTCTATAATTCCCAGCAGTCTCTTGTCAAATGTACACCTCTGAACCTGTACGCATTAAAAATTGTGTGTGTGTGTGTGTGTGTGTGTGTGTGTGTGTGTGTGTGTGTGTGTGTGTGTGTGTGTGTGAAATGTTGGGTTAATTAACTTACTTGGGCTCAAACCCTTCACTTCAGTTGTCAGGAGACAAGAGTTGATTTCTCTACACCAGCTTCTAGACCAGTCTCCATACATCCCAACTGTCCAGATTTTCACAAATGTCCATATTTTTGAGCTGTTCCTCATAAAATTTGTGGTTTTCTGACAAATCATTGAGGACTGACACCACTTAAATAATGACAGACATTTAAATTTTAGACTTCAGATTATTGAGAAAATGTAAACTCACACAAAATATTTGAGTCTAACAACTTTCTAATGTATAAGATTAATATTTAAAATAAGTCCCTATTTTTAAGCCTTTGCCCCCATTCTTGTTGGCTTTGTCCAGATTTTTTATACTAAGAGGTTGAGATGTGTACTGCATCTTAAAGGAACTGTGAGCTTCAAGGGAAGAGAAGTTTACTATTGCTCATGCTAAGTCTGTTTTCAATGTGCAGCTGTTTTGTTTAGCCAATGGGCATCCGTGTTTGTGGGGGGCACTGTACTCCTGAGTGTGTCCTGCATTGGATGAGATGCCTAAAAACTATGACCCTGTTGCTAGTTTGTCAGCCATTTCCTATTGCAATATTACCAAATGGGTTCCTATTAGATAACCGAAGACGTATTCTTTCGAATGCATTTTGGTCAAACTTGAAAGGACGAAAAGGCAAAATGATGAAGTGGCATATAAACAAATTCTTTCCCAGGGAAAGAAATCACTTGGCCGCGTCCATTACTTTGGCGCTTTCGTCACTGAAGTGCAATCTCGGAGTTGGTATATTTAAGTAGGGGGGAGAAGCCCCCCACTTTATGTTATGTTTTGTGTTTTTTTTTTTTTTTGGAACAGCAATTCTAAGCGTTCAAGTTTGTAAGCTTTCACTTACATGGGGTCAATAAATCATCGTTCGCTTTTCAAAGCATTCTATGATTTAATATAGACCCTTACCAAATTAATATTTTTTTTAATGTAACAGGCAATTTATTCTTCAAGGGTAGCAGGCACTGAATTTGTAGATGAAACTCTGAAATGTAAAATTGTTTACCAGCAGCAACCTCTTCATTAGTTACAGATTTCGTTAATGTGGAATTATTCAGATGACATTTACTTCTGCACAGATTGTGCATATTGACTGATATTGCTGAATTGTAATGATAGAAGTCTGAGTGGCCTTTTATAGGTTCATAGGTTCATAGGTAGATACTAGGCTATCTGCCCTAGGGCATTTATAAGCCTAGTAGAGTGTATTTGGCTTCCGCCTCCCTATTAGATTAGCCTACTGTGCCTCTGTAAAGTAGGTCACAGAAGGTACCCTTTTAAGATTAGTTTACTGTGCCTCTGTCTAGCAGGGACACAGAAGAGATCCCAGGGGTGAATTTGCGATCTTGTTGAAATGTTCTGAAATGGGTAGTTTTGTCATTATTGGTTCATATGTTTGTTTAATTGCGTACTGGAAAATTTTCAAAACTACAAATTTAAAACATACTCCAACAAGTGGTGCTCTACTACACATGAAATATAATTTAATACAATTAAGAAGGTGAATCAAAGAACACATAAACATATGCATGGCCCTAAAATGTGTGGAAGAGGTCGATGGTTTAAAAACAGCCCAAAGGTAAAATTAACTTGCCACTGGCCATTCACATTTTATTTGAATATGGGTTTGAATGCAGTTTCAAAGAATGTGAGTTTCAATGGCACAAAAGTTTACTGTTGCTCATGCTAAGTCTGTTTTCATTGTTTTGTTTAGCAAATGGCTATCAGTTTTGAGCTATAAAATTTGAAATAAAAGTTTTAAATTAATTCCCAATATCTGTAATAATTGTAGAAATAAAGACAAAAATAGTATGCACCCTGACAGATTTGAATAGTTTTTATGGTAACTGGGGAGAAATAGTGAAGTAATTGTAAACTGTACGAGCTGGGGAGGGCTGATCCATTACCCTGCCTTGGGCCCCATTTGATCATGATCCAGCTTTGCCTACATGTGGCCGCAGGTATCGTTTATGCCAATAAGTTTTACTCCATTCTAAGCAATATCACACACCAAGCTGCTGCAATCAAATGTACAGGAGGATGTAAAATACAACATTGATATGCTATTTAAAAAAATAAGCCATATAATAAATCAACTGCATTCACATCATGGACTGTCAGGAAGCTTGTGATAAAAATCTGAACATTTCCATAAGGAAGATGGTAGGGGAACACAAAATAAAATTACCATTCACAGTGAAAGATAATCATAAATCATCCTTTCACTGCATCATATATGATTAACAAATAAATCAGCACTGCATAAAGTATCACCCACTCTGACCCTAAAGATACAGCTAATATACTTACAGATAAATTTGTGCCAACTTCGCACCAGAAACCAGATCCATAATTTGTTAGATGGAAATATCAGCACTGTACAGAAAATATATAAACTGATCCCTCAAAGTCAGCAAAGCAGTAACATTTGTTGGGCATCTGGGCATAACAGTATTATCTGTATTCATTTATGAAACTGTGATTAAGATTGCAGCCATTAAAATGATTTACATGTAGTGTTTTTGTGTGTATATGTGTTAGGAACATAGCATGAAGTGAGTGTACCTCTTTGCTACAGCTTTTGAAAGGTGTTCCAGAGATAAAGAGATATTATGCAGAGACATAATAGCCCTTTGCTCACATGACTTTTTTGTCATTATTTCTACAACTATGGGGAGAGAGCACCAACTGGGGCCTTGCCCTGGGCACCAGTTGACAAAGTTATATCTCAGCCAGAAACAGTTACTGAAGTTCCACATATCCCTCCCCCCTCCACAACACCACCAACAAGAATATTATAGAAAATGCCTTAGCTACACTGTCAAAAGCTTAAAATACTATTTCCACCGACTTCGGTAATATACTTGGCATCTTAACCAGTGCACCAGGCATGCCCTTCCTGAACTCCTCCTAAAACTGTTCAGCTTAAGTATAGCCACAGGGTATGCTCCTGAGTTATAGAAAATGCCTCACATTATGGGTTACTAAAAGAACACCCACTTCAGTTCCCAGGAACTACAGACCCATCAGCTGAATAGGCATGGCTTTTAAAGTCATGCACTATATGAAATTATATCTGATTTTATAAGATCTGTTATAAAAATAAACTGCAGGCCCATAGCAATTCTCACACATGCAGTTTGTAGAAGACTTACAGCATACTTTACATGTGGCAACACAGTACCTTTTGTGTTAGTATACTCCTTGCAGTACTAGCAAATAGGCAAGGAACTACTCATCTGGTCTGGTCTTCTTAAACAGTCTACTAACTTTTAATTAGCACAAGGTGGCACAAGGTTAATTAGCACAAGCATTAAGGATGGGAGGTTGGCATAATTAAGTTGTTTACCTTACAGATACAAGGTGCAAGGTTTGATTCTCACATGGGGTAATTGGCCAGATTTAAAATGGCCAGCAAGGGCAGTTAGCCTAGTACTAACCTGTGGATAAAACCCACATTGAATTGCATGTATGACATCATAACACATGCGCAGTTACTCTCCTGCTGTACTAAGTGCAAGGAAGGGTGTACTGATGTTGTTTTCGAATAACATTAATTATATTTTCAGTCAACATCCAGTTTGCACAATGCATTACTCCTGAGTCTATGGTGCACCCATATTATTACAGTGGTTTAGGTAATTCCATTGCTTCTCTGCAGCATATCTGCACACGACATAGTCCATACCCTATAACAACACATTCATAAATTACTCCCACAGTCTTAAAGATAGTCTTACACCAAAGCACTGGTGCATAATTCAACATTATCTCTTAATGCTTGTAATCATACTGGCAGTACTGTATTACTAGACTCAATGCAAAGTCATGTTCACTCTTAACACTTGCAGATGCCTAAACTGTACTACACAGCAGACCTACATACCTGTAGTCCTCTTTGCTCATAAATTCTGGGTTGTCATAATGGTTAAGGTGTTTACTTCACAAACAGTACATACAAGGTTTAATTCTCACCTTTGATTGTTGTCTGATTACTGGCTAGGCATATGATAGTCTACAGACCGATTGCCTAGTATTTAACTATGAAGCCAAAGTAATTGAGGGGAGGGGACAAAAGCCCCAAATCTGGGACAATGTTTTAAAAATTACTCTAATTCATTTAATAAATTAATAGAACAATAGTTTTTTTTCACCAGCATGCATTTTCTGAACAATAAGAAGTATTAAACTCTAATATTTAACATTACTCACTGACTGATTGTAATCCCCATAGACCTACAAGGAAGTCCGAAATTTTATGAGAGTCAAGGCAAAAATATAAGTCAACATCTGAGACACTCTGCAAAATCATGGACATTTGAGAATTATGTACCATAACTGTATCTTTCATTGACTATCAACTCCACTGATCACAAAAACAACAGCAAACTGCAGTACCCACAGTACTGGTACTACAGTATCACATTCACGCCGGTCCCCACAGTATTGGTACTACAGTATCATATTCACTTCTGTCCTACAGTACTGGTACTACAGTATCACATCCACTCCTGCCCCACAGTACTGGTAATACAGTATCATATTCACTCTTGTCCCACAGTACTGGTACTACAGTATCACATTCACTCCTGTCCTTCATTACTGGTACTACAGTATCACATTCACTCCTGTCCCACAGTACAGGTACTACAGTATCACATCCACTCCTGTCCCACAGTGCTGGTACTACAGTATCACATTCACTCCTGTCCTTCAGTGCTGGTACTGCAGTATCACATTCACTCCTGTCTCACAGTACATGTACTACAGTATCACATCCACTCCTGTCCCACAGTACTGGTACTACAGTATCACATCCACTCCTGTCCCACAGTACTGGTACTACAGTATCATATTCACTCCTGTCCCACAGTACTGGTAATACAGTATCATATTCACTCCTGTCCCACAGTACTGGTACTACAGTATTACATTCACTCCTGTCCCACAGTAATGGTACTACAGTATCACATTCACTCCTGTCCCACAGTACAGGTACTACAGTATCACATCCACTCCTGTCCCACAGTACTGGTAATACAGTATCATATTCACTCTTGTCCCACAGTACTGGTAATACAATATCATATTCCCTCCTGTCCCACAGTACTGGTACTACAGTATCACATTCACTCCTGTCCCACAGTACAGGTACTACAGTATCACATTCACTACTGTCCCACAGTACTGGTACTACAGTATCACATTCACTCCTGTCCCACAGTACAGGTACTACAGTATCACATCCACTCCTGTCCCACAGTACTGGTACTACAGTATCACATTCACTCCTGTCCCACAGTACTAGTACTACAGTATCACATTCACTCCTGTCCCACAGTACTGTACTACAATATCACATTCACTCCTGTCTCTGTTTCACATATTCCCTTTCCATTCTTCATTTGTTAGTCGTGGTATCACATGTGAATATGACACTATGGCAACAGTGCTGTTATCTACTTACATTTGTGTGACAATGAGAGTCGGAATTGAATGTGATGTTCTTACCAGTGTTATGATGTAGTACTGTTTTTGTGTGATTATTTCAGACTGCTTGGCTTGTGTTAGAGGGGCTAAGGAGTAAACAATGTAAAAAAATGTAAGCAATGGTAGGAGTGTAGTAAACCTGAGGTGACCAAACTCTCTTATTTCCTTAGTTTTGGCCATTTAAAGTTTTTATAATTTTACTTTCAAGAGAGGTGATTGCCAACAGTGATTATCTGTTTAGGGGAAGGGGTAGAGTCTGTGGATTAAAGCAAATTACAGTTACGATTCATGCAAAACAGTCCGTGATATGGCTAGTTTGGGAGATGGTGTATATATGTTATTCCAAGAATAAGAGGTTAAAATAAATTGCCATGACCATTATTTCTTTCATTTTCCGTTATGATCAAACATCAGGGGTGTACACAGGAGGTGGATGTCTTTGGTGTAGGTTGTGAGGAAGCATCTTGCATGTGAAAGTACAAGGTTATTACATAATCACTCTTGAATAAAAACAATATAGCTTTTCGGAGGTTGGTGTATGCGCATTACAGTAGCAAGTTAAAATATGTTGCTGTGGTCATTATATTTTTTTCTCTCAATGAGATATTAGAAGTATATAAAATATTATTATTTTTCAAGACAGGTAAGATATGGCAACAAATGTCGGTAACTGGATCATTTCTGAATGCTTATTGATACAGTTTGTTGGGGTGACAGTATTTGTCAAAGAGTAACACTACAATTATATTTGCATGATTCTTTCAAGGTCAAAGATAGTTTACCCACTCAGCAGGGGTACTTTGTACTGGGATAGTTAGCTGTGTATTTTCTACCTAAGTATCTTATTACAAGCCTTTTAATTTTTTATTGCAAACTGCCTTCAGGGACCTGTCATGTGGTTTCTAACATACAGCTAGAAAATGCAGATATTTGTTGTCACAGTCTGGCACAATGCTTGGTTTCCAACTGGTGGAGGACTGACCTCTATACAAATGATTTTCTTTTGTAACATGCTGTTGTTACGGCTTACTTTCAAGTGGCTAAAGCAGTAGAGTTAAGTTTAGAGGTGTGATGCACTGAAAGATATGAGTTTTTGGCTTGCAGTCTTATTTGTGTTTTGTAGCTGAATATCGTGTTGCTAATTGCTGAAAATTTTGTAATGAATTCTCAGAGTTGGGGACCAAGATACCGCCTTTCAAAGACAGGCTTCAATGTCTTTTAGTTCATTTGCCTTTGCTGCCACAGCCTGACATTTTGCATTATGCTCAGTTTTCATTTCAGGTGCTCTGGAGAACATCTGCTCACAACACTAAATGCAGTAATTGCTTAAAGTACTTCTTTGTTGCATTTTTTTATTATATCAGGCATACAAATCCTCAGTATTTAATCAGAAAATTATATTTATTTCAGCTGTAGCATGCCACAGCTACTGTACCATACTTTCAATCAGCTAAAGGTGTGGAGTCAAATTAATTAAAACTAAACATTCTGAGGATAGAATTGCAGTCATAGATTTGGTATGTAGCTGAATATATTGCTGTTTTTATCTGAAAGGTTCATAATGAAAAAATGAAAGCAGAGACAGATATATATTTATTTATTCATTTGCCATTTGTTTACCAGGAAAGTCCAGCTGGGCCAAAAAGAGCCCCTTTTTCAGTGGAGGCCTGGAGAGAAAAGCTCCATGTTACAAAATTTAAATACAGAATAAACAAAACATAAGGTACAAATGCAATAATTATAGTTACAGTAAAACTTATAAGAGGAAGGCAATACAGTACAGCAGAATAGTTGCAGAAGGTGTGTGAGAAGCAGGAAATACAATACTTTATTTTAAGGTGCAAAAGATCTTATGGTACAGTCTTAATGATATAATACAGTCCTTGTGAAAGAAAAGGCATTCTAGTTCAGTCTAGTAATGTAGATATGCAAACACAGAGAGAGAGAGAGAGAGATTGTCTTGTGCTAGTAAGTGCAGAGTACTTTATAAAGGAGAAAAGAAAGAGGTAAAGTACAGTCAGATAATGTGATAGAGCTGTCAGAGAGAGAAAGTGAGGAATATGAGAGGTTGGGAGGCAAGAGGATATATGGTTTGAGCAGGGAGGGAAGACATAGTGCTAAAATTATATAAGCTGTGAAGATGTGCCATAGAAGAAAGGCTAGATCAGTAAGGAGGAGGAGACAAAAAAGAGCAGAGAAAGAGTGAGAGAGAGAGAGAGAGAGAGAGAGGTGTTGCGAATGAAAGAGTGGAGACAGCTACCAAGGGGAGACAGAGTACAGAGAGTAGACACATACTCAGTTTCATTCTGGATGGAAATAGGAACAAGTATTCTTTTAGTAAGGGTTTGAAGGAAGAAATATTGGTTGCTGTTCTGATGTTAAGAGGTAGGGAGTTCCAAGCTTTAGCAACAGAGTAAGAGTACAGACTTTGGTCAGAAGAAGTGGAAGGTTTGGAGACGGTAAGGAGTTGTTTGTCTCTGGACATGAGTTTTCTCTTTGGGATGTGTAGGTGAATTAAATGACTGATGGCTGGACGGTATAGAGGTTTGTGAATAATATTATGTATGGTTGTTAGTTAGATGTAGGAGAGAAGGTTTGGAAGTTTGAGCCAGTTGATAGACTGCTGAGAAATGCAGTGGTGTGCTGTGTGTTCAGCATTCAATGTGAACTTTGCAATTTTGCTGTAGCAGCTTTATAACTTGGCTTTTTGGGAGGTTTATAGGGTGTTCAGAATTGGGGTTCCATAAAGTAGAGAGTATAGAAGGTACAATCTGGCTACTCTGATTTTAGCAGGAGTATTCAGAAAATGCATATTCTTATATAATAAACCAAGTTTCTGATGTGTTTTCTTGATGCTACTTTAAACACATAGGTTGAACTTTAGTTTGTCATCAATAATCATACCTAGTAATTTGGTTTGGAGAACTATTTCAATTTTAGTTTTGGTTTAGTTTTATTTAAAGAAAATATTTTGAATGATGTTTTATCAGGGGTAAGTGATTTCTGAGTGAAAAGGAGAAGCTTAGTTTTGTTTGGGTTGAGTATAAGCTGAGTAGTGAGCTATGTTTTGATTGAGGTGAAAGCATGTTGTGTTTTAGCTGTAGGTGTGTTAGAGTGGAAAAGGAGTAGATGATGGTGGAGTCATCTGGGTATTGAATAAGAGTACCTTGTCCAGAGGCTGTATGCAGGTCGCTGATAAATATATTAAAGAGTAGAAGCCCAAGAATAGATCATTCTGGGACACCTGTTGTGTTGGGCAGTAAGGGTGAGGTAGCCCCTTGCCATTTTACTGACTGCTTTCTGTTAGTGAGGTAGCTGTGAAACCATTTAATAATGGGGGACAAAATGCCCAGATCAGAGAGTTTAGAGAGAAGTCCAGAGTGAGGGACCATATCAAAGGCTTTATAGAGGTCAAGAAATTAAGCAGATACCAGTTTGCCAGAGTCTCTTGGCTTATTTACATTATCTGTGAAATATAATAGGGCATTGGATGTACTGTGGCCGGGTCAGAAGCCATGTTGGGTATTAGAAATCAGGTTATTATGTAGAAGGTATTGCCATAGTTGATGGTGAATACATTTTTCAAGAATTTGGATGGGGGGAGAGTATGGCAATAGGTCAGAAATCAGTTACTTCACGTGCATTGCCACCTTTATGAGGAGGGATTATGTAATATCTTTTCAATAGGTCTACAACATGGGATTCTGCTATGAATTTGTTAAGAATACTGATAGGATAGGCTATTGCATCAGCAGTAAGTTTTAAGTTTTCTGGGGGGAGATTATCTACAGATGATGAGCATGATTTAAGCTTGAGTAATAATTTTTTGATAAGAGAAGTAGGGACAAGTTAGAAGAAAAAAGGCTAAAGGGTTTAAAGTGGAAGAGAGTGAAGGTGTATGAAATGATTTAAAGTCAAGTATGTTTGGTTGAGTGCTGGTGGAAATTCATTTCAGGGAGTCAGTTTGTGAGGTTGGGGGTGTGCAATGGGGTTAGGGTGAGTTTTGTTATACATTCAATTAAGTAATTGTTAAACTTGATAACAGTTTGAAGTGGTGTGTTATCTGTATAGGGCTTAGGATTCTTCCTAGTACCTGGGTCATATAGGGATGAGATGGAAGCTCAGAATTTTTTAGGCTTTTGTTTATAATTGTCCTGAGAAGTAGTGTGAAATTACTTTTTGTCACAGATAATTTGCTTTTTTATTTGGTTGCAAAGTTGTCTATATAGTTGTAAATTATGTCATTTTTGTTCTTATTCCATCTGTACCATGCTCGATCTCTTTCTTTCATGGATTATGTTTAATGTGGTTGGTTCAGAGTAGGGCAACAGAATTTAAAATACTTAAGAATAGTGTGTTGATTTACTTCACAGCTTCATTAAGAGGGGGAATTGAAAGAAGCACCAGTTTATAGTGTTCAATGTTTGAATTAAACTATCCTGGGTAAATTTTGTAAGGTTGCAGGTGGATTTAAATTTATGGTCTTCATGTAATTGTATGGGAGCCCTATCTGTATAACCTGCTAAATGGTTACTTAAAGAATCTGAGAGTGGACCAGATGAAAAGTAATTAGAAGGGTTAGAGACTAGTTTCCAATCCAGGATGGATTGTTGAGTTTTATTTTTGCTGTGTCATGTAGGAGAATTGATGAACTGGGTGAAGCTAAAAAGATTTGTGCTATTGGTCGGGTTGTTTGAGGAGAAAGACTGTCAGTCCATATTAAAGTCACCTAGTATGACTGTTTCATTATGGATAGAGTCTGAAACCCAAGATAATATTTCCTCAAGAATTGGAATGTTTTCCCTAGAGGTATGTATATAATAAAGCATATATTTTTGGACATATTAAGAAAGAGTTGAGAATTTCTGCATTAGAAAAACTAGGAATGATGCCTGAAAAAGGGGGTAACTGCATAATCATTTGGGTAAATTAAAGCAATTCCACCTCCTTTCGTGTGTATTCTATTGTGTCTAATTATGTCATAACATGGAGGGAGGATTTCAGTAGCTTTCATTTTAGGGATTAGCCAGGCTTCAGTGGCAGCAAGGAAGTCAGGTTTATAGAGATTAATCCAGACATTGAAGTTAGGGATTTTATTTCTTATGTTCCTGAGTTTGGTGGTTATTATCTTTAGAGTTTTAGGTAGTTGTCTGTGGTTAACAGTGTATGTGAGGCCTGGATTTGGGTGAATATATGGGAACTGAGTGATGATAGTAAAGGATGGATTTAGTATTTTGGGGAGGAAATTGGGACTATGATTTCTTTTGCTTTGTAATTTGTGCAGCATTTGATTACTTTAGGTTCATAGTATAGGATTGTGGGAGTGGGAAACAAGCTAGGGGAGATTTTGGAGTAGCTGAGGAAAACAAGGAGCTAACTGTTGAGGTAATGGTAATAGTACTGGAGGGTTGAGAAGCATATTGTATAGCCTTTCAAAACTTGTCCCAGTAGCCTTGGTTCATGTACACCTCTCAACTGTCCAGATTGTTGAAGAATGTCCAGATATTTTCCTCAATGTGTGGTCTGCTCCTCAAAAAATGTGTGGCTTTCTAGCAAATCACTGAAGTCACAAAATGATGACATATATTTGAGTTTCAGACATCATACATGTCAGAAAATGCATGCTAATGCAAAATCTTTTATTTTTAGCAACTTTCTAAGTATATAAGAGCAATATTTAAAATTTGCTCCTGATTATGGGCTTATGTCCACCATTGTTCTTTGCTTTGTTTAGATTTATTGTCCTGAGAGATTGACAAGAATAGGTTCATATGCTTTTACTGTAATAGCCTGACACTTTGCATTATACTCTGTGTCATTCGGGGTGTTGCAGCAAACTTTTGCTTAGTATGCTACATGCAGTCATGAGGGCAGATTCATTAATGCCTACACTAAGAGTGCACTAAGCATAACTTCCAAATTCCTTCTCCTAATTTTAGTTTTTATACTGCTTGTCATGCAACCTTAAATAACAAGGGGGATTCACAAAGGTTACCACAATGTGTAAACTATGTCTATACTTAATTTAATCTTTTTGAGTGAATAGACAGCACAAAAATGAAGTAAGGATGTTCTTGAATACAGATCATATACATTTCGAGTACACTGAGTGTAGGCATTCATAAATCTGACCAGTTATCTGAAATTCTTCTTTAGTGAATTGCAAATACATCAGAAGTAAAAATACACTATAACATACAATGGCTACAATGATGAGCTTTCAGAGGACTAAGCTATGGGAAGAAATTTATCTTATGTATGTTTTGCAGCTGAATACCCTGTTTTTATTACCTGGAAGTTTCATAATGAAATCCCAAAGACAACAGTGATCTACCCTTCAAAGACAAACCTTAGAAAATGTATTTATATGTATTTACTGCTATCATCCCAGACCTCTCCCCCACTTTTTAGACCCATCTACACAGTACCTCAATAAAATGGCTATGTCCTAATAACTCTGCAGGTGACTGCCTGTTCTCAAACTCTGTTGGAAAAATAACTAGACTTACTCTGTTCTCCTTTTTTCTTTACTTTTCTTCTTCCCTATTTTTTCTCTCTATACCCCTTTCAGCTTTTCTTTACCTCTCATTACACTTCAGCATTCCTCTTATAAAATTTATGTATTGATTTTTTGTATTGTAATGATTATTGTGAAGCACATCATGTAGGTTGTAGTTTATGTATTTTTTTGTTCTAAGATTGTAATTTGCAATTTCCTGAAAAAAAAAATATATATATATACTAGTTGTTTACTGTTAGTTTTATATTTGTTATTACTTCTTTTGTAACACCTTCTTAAACCATGTAATACTCACTGGAGCTTTTCTCCCCAGGCCTCTACTGAAAATGGACATATATCCAGATAGACTAGCCCAGTCAACAAATGTAAAATAAAATAAAATAAAATAAAATCTGAAATGCTGCATCATGCTCTTTTCATATTGTGTACCATGTGGTGAACCACTGTTCAAGATAATGAGTACAGTAATCTCCTGAAATTATTCTTTAATACTTCTTTATTGAGCCTTCAATACATGAGGAGTAAACATTCTTCATATTTCACCAGAATTTTTATTTATAACATGCCATAGCTAGAATACCTTGCTTTCATGCAGACTAAAGCTGGTGATCAAAATCACAGATGTGCCTCACTGGAAGGTTATATTTATAACCCTAAGTGTGTTCAGTAGCAGACCACCTTGTTATTATTACCTGAAAGTTTCATAATGAATACTCAAGGGTGGACCAATATATTGTCTTTCAAAGATGGGGCCAGAGGCTTTATCCTATTGCATTTATTGCTAGAGTCTGAAATTTTCAATTATATTCTTCTTTCATTATGGATGCTGAATACAATAAGGAACTTAAGTACTTCTTTGATGAGTGGAGTATGCATAAAAATACAAATCCTACTTATTTCTCCTAAATTCAGATTTTTTCCTCAATGAACTTGTGATCCCACCTGCTAATTTAGATTCTTATGCAGTAAACTGCATTACAAGATGATATGGTTGTATACATGCCTTTATAGATGAACACACTAGCTAAGTCATTATGTATCTGAAGGTCATGATATATTATTCTGAAAAAATTGCTATAATACTTCTTATGGTTACAGACAAATGGTACATTATTGCTAGACACCATCAGTAGTCTTATATAGACATTGGATGTCCTCATTGTGCCATTAATTTCATGCAAAATATGTATTTTACATTTCTGAAGTTGACATACTCTATTTCTCTAAATTATATTATTGGTATTTTCATATGAAACACAAACCCAAAATAATACACTTTCATAGGAAAATATATTTTCTGTCAATTTATATGTTATAGCAAAATACACATATTTTACATGCTCTAGGAGATATGCCCATATCTGAGATGCTGTTATATACTTTCACTACAAGATGTTTCACTATGAAAAACAAAATGAAAGTCAAATTATCAAGGGACCTTCTCTTGAAAATTTCATAATATTTTGACATGGTAGAGTCATTTGAAGCTAAGGTAGAATTCAGGCCAGAATGACCTTTGCAGATTGACAGAATACAACTATCACACAGCAGTAAAGAAACTTGGAGCTATCAGTTCTTCTCAGAGTAAAATACAGAGAACACCAAACCACACAAGCTCCCCAAAAAAGCTGGAAGACTAGGAATTCTCCTCAATCAAAAAAAAAAAAAAAAAAAAAAAAACACCAAGCACTGCTGTAGCTGCCAATTTTCTTTCTTTATTCAATACATCCTGGTACTTCAGCCTCATATGGCCTTCAATGGAATAACTTCATACAATCCAAGCAGCTTTTTATATTCCATCTCAGCATTAATTCATCTTAATTTAATTAAATAAGTAAATAAACAATTAAATAATTTTGCTTAATCATTATGCAGCTTAGAGCTTAAAGATGTATCCCCCACACTTTCACATACATCATAACCATATTAAATAAATAAATTAACCCAACACAGAGTGAATGAAATTCCCAAATTACATTTTTTTTAAAAGGATAAATCACTTCTACTAGTTAATGAAATAACACCTTTTCACATTTTCTCATGCACCACAATAACTTATACATTTAAACACATAACACACTTTTCAACTTGCCCCTAAGACTCAATTATAAGTATTTATCCATAACCTATAAATTTATTTTGTTAAATGCAAACTTTTTTTTAAATTTCATCCTTACTTTTATTGCACATATTTTTATTATTATATCAAATTAATCAATTAATTTATGCATCGAAAAAACACTGCTTTTTAACCTAGCCAACACATTTGTTCTGTAAATAAGCTAAACTCCATTCACTAAATTTAGCATCTAAATGCCCCAATCAATATCCAGATTGAGACCCCTAGGATATAAAGTGCCCAAATATACTATCAATTTAGTTTCTAACTTGATCAACTTTCTTTTAAATTCACCCCCCCCATAGTATGTTCTTCAAAGGTTTTGCAAATACACTAAATAAAAAACTATCTATACTACCCCCATGTGTGTTGCAAAAGTTTTGTGCCACTGGGCTATCCCATTTCTTATTTCTTACATCACCCAAGTGCTCCAGTATTCTAAGTTTCACCTTTCTTTTTGTCTGTCCAACATACCATTTACAAGGTGTACATCCACATCCAATGATGTAGACTACACCACACGAATTACAACTAAATTCATTTTTAACCAGAAACTTTTTTCCATTTATTATCCATCCATCAATATTCTTTAATTTGTCACATACTTTGCAAACCCCACATGGAAATACGCCCTTTCTTTTAACTGAATCAACCTTATTTCTTGTTCTTAACAACTCTTTTAAATTATTAAACCTACCCAATGAAAAGGTAACTTTCTCGGGAAATAACTTCCCTACTACTTCATCCCTACATTCCACTGGCCAAAGGTCATTTACTAACCCCCTAAGTACTTCAGAAAGGGGAGAGAATTTGTTCACAAAGAAAAGGGGTTCTACATTCACCTTCTCCATTTCATTTTTCCTAATGAACTTCTCATGTTGAATAGAAGCACTATTTTTCCTTTTATAGCTCGTGTTTCTCTTCAGCTTATTTAAAGCTTCACTTATATGTTCCATACTATATCCACACTTTAATAATCTTTTCTTAACTAGATCAAATTCCCTCTCCAACATTTTTTTATCAGAAGTATTCGTCATTATTCTTCTGAACTCACCATAAGGAAGGGATTTTATCAAATGACCAGGATGAGTGCTGCCAGCTTCCAAAAAGCTATCCGCAGCCGTATCCTTATGGTATGGTTTATGCTGCAAAACACCCTTTTCATCTAAATAAAATTCAACATCCAAGAACTGCGTTCTATTCCTGCTAGTTCTATAAGTAAATTCCAAGCCACAAGTGTTTTGACCAAGTAAGTTCATAAATTGATCAAACTCATTAATCTCCCCCTGCACACAAAAATCAAATTGTCAATGAACCTTTTAAACATAATCACACAATCCTTAAAAAAATCTGTAACATACACAAACATATTTTCAAAATGTGCCATGAACAAAACTGCATAGGATAAATGTATAACGTTGATTTGATTACATGCCAGACAAAACGTGCTTCTGTGTAAAAGTGATCTTTTCATTCTCTGCATATCTTGAGGCATACAAATGACATTTAAAATTAGATTTTTTTCTATTAAAATTCAAGCTACAGCTGCTTCTTTATCTTTGAGGGTAGGAACCCAGTCCAGAGAAGTTTTATATTATGCCAGCAACATTCCCTGAAACCTTCAGGAATAAATATTGCACAATTGTGGAGTTATATGCTTTTAAATTCAAATAGCAAAAATAGGGGAAATCAGTCAATGTTGTAGGAGACAGACTAGGTGAAAATGCACAGCATTAAAGGGGTTATTTTCTGTATATTTATTGAATTTTTTTTTTTAAAAATAATTCGCTCACACTTAGTATGGCTTATGCCAGAATCAACAGTTAAATTAAACAACATCTGTAGTAACATATACAGTTAAAAGGAATGCTATTTTGGGGTCTATATTACAAGATCAAATGCTTAGGTGATTGAACACCTAAACATCGAACTTATAATATCGAAAGCAAAATACAGCTAACGGACGATTTAACGCAGGAAAGATTTCCCTTGGCTGCTTGCTGGATTTTGCCATTTTGTCTACTGTAGATCAATCTGGGAGTTGGTATATTTAGTTAGGGGGGGTGTGGAGGGCACAGCCACCCATGTCATGGGGTGTGGGGGTCAAAGCCCTCCACTTAGTTTGCGTGTAAAGTTTTTTTTCCGTGGCCGACCGACATGTTTTCCTGCGCCATTCAACATTTTTGGGTTCACTATTACAAGTTCGATGTTTAGGTGTTCAAGCACCTAAGCATTCGATCTTTAATATAGATGCCTTTTTGGGGGGGGGGGCTTGATGTTAGTTTCTCTTCTTTCCTTAAAGGTTTTGATTGTGTTACAGCAGGTGGTATTTTTGCTTCACAGTGCTTGGCTCTCCAATGGGGAGCCTTCTGTTAAGAGTTGCAAATTGTTCATGGGTATTTGTCAAGGTGCTCCAGTTTACTTGTATTTCCTAAAGACATGCCATAGACGAATGGATTATCTTCTCAGCTGTCTATTGCTGTGCATATCTGCATGAGTTTATGGAATGTATTTATATGTGTGTTTATGCGATATGTGTGTGTGTGTGTGTGTGTGTGTGTGTGTGTGTGTGTGTGTGTGTGTGTGTGTGTGTGTGTGTGTGTGTGTGTGTGAACATCCTATAATAAAATTGCAGTTATAGAACTCCTATGAATTACAGAAGTCCTACCTTTCTAACAATAGTTAAGGTCCACAGGTTATGCTCAATGACTATCAAGCAATTAAAAAGAGACACAGTTCTACCAAAATGGTGCTATTCATCCTAATCATTTCCTCTATATATTCCTTAGCATCCTGACATATCTGTAGATATACCCACCATTTTGTGCATAACTGGCTACTCTAATGCAGGTATCCAGCAAGGCAAGTGTTCCCCATGATGATATGCATAGCAGATGCTAGAAGGATTACCCAGACCTAATCTTTAAGCCAGAAGGCAGCCACTCATTATTAGCCAAACAGAGCCACAAGACACTGTTCTGTACAGCAATTAACAAGTTCATGATAACAACAAGTAGGTTTAGGTCTCTGGAAAATGTGCTTCTGGTGTTGTGCACTTACCAGAATATTGTTCTTTTTTTCCCACTCTACTCTAGTATCTTTGAAAGATTATTGCTGCTATGGTTTTGTTGGAATCACAGCACTAGAAATGTAATTACTACTTTTATAAGTGATATCAAGCAGAACTGTAATAATAGCATCGCTTCTGCAGTTGCATTTTTTAATTATTCAAAGTGTGCCTTGTTTCAATAACCCAAAATATTTACATGCAAGTTTGCATTAAATTTTTTCACTGCCTTCGCCTAAATGCTAGTAGGACTGAAAACTCATAATGCAAATTTGGATAGCAAGGTCTGTGACTGTGCATGTGCGTGTGTGTGTGTGCGTGTGTGCATATGTGCGTGTGTGTGTGTGCATGTGTGTGTGTGTGTGTGTGTGTGTGTGTGTGTGTGTGTGTGTGTGTGTGTGTGTTTACTTTGAAATGAACTCAGAAACCAGCATGTATTTATTCCAAGCATACATGCATATTAGGACATGCCAGAAGAAGCAGAAGCACAGATTCTACAGTTTTAATCTATTTCTGACTACAGACCGGACAGCTCACTGTGTACTTTTTATTGTGAATTTGAAATTAGCCAAACTATCCTTGATAGATTCAAATTTGTGCTATAAAGTGTACAGTAGGCTGTCAGGACTAAGATCAGAAAAAAACTGAAATCAAAGAGTCCATGTTCTGCAGCAGTTACAATTGTTCACTGCTATGTCATTTGAGTATTGTAGTGTCCAAATATGAAGCCAGTATATTTTACTAATGTTGCCTGTTAAGCCCTGCTTTTCCCTTTCTTGTATCATTCAGGATCCTACCACACAGGCCATGTGTGTGAACAGTATATACTCACAGGTCACGCATTCCGGCAAAAGTATGCATCTCATTCACACTTGGAATGGAGTAAAAAAAGACTTGATTCATAATTTGGATATTAATGAAATATCTGTGGAATTAGTCTGTATAGAATGCATATCATGTATATACTTCTTTTATCATAGTAAATAGTTAAAAAAAGCAAAAATGCTCTTTTCAGGTCATTCACCACACCACAATCCTCTAGTCTTTATCATTGTATGGTATTTCAATCTACACCCCCAAACATGAAGAGCAATGTCCTGCAGATGTCCTGCAACTTAAATATGCTAATGACAAGATCTTTAGCTCAGGGAAGTAATTGTGGCAAAAAGTAAATTTTCAGAGATATGGCAACCTCCAAACCAAAAAAAAAATCAAAAAATGCACGTGTGATTGTTTGTATGGCACCCAAAAGAAGCTATTACCTAACACTATAACTTGAAATATTCAATGGAATGGTGAATCAAGAAATGAGTAAAACATGATTTTACTGGAGGTTTAGCCAAATAATGTTTGTGTAAACTGATGAGTAATCGGCATACAAAATTGTAAAATACATTTAAAAAAAGAATTAAATTGCGCAGCAAAATGCATTCAGAATGTAACAGAAAAGACCAGTCTAAACATTTTAGCAGTTTCACAAAGTCATACAAAAGAGAAAATGAAATTGATTAGATGAGGCAGTTGACCCAAACCAGTATGAACCATCAAACTCTTCCCCAGCATTAAATGAACCTCTGTAAATTGAGAGGCAGCCCTATTCACTAATACAACTAAGAGGTATGTAAGTGGAGAACAATATTGTTTTGTAGTCTCTCTTACAATACTATTTATGTATAAGTTTACTTGTTTGAAACCATAGCCATGTAAATTGTAACAAAAATTTATTGAAAAATCATATAGATGAGATTAGGATTAGTGGAAGTGGAGGTCCAGAGGTATAACTTCCTATTACCACAGTAGTTAGAATATTAATGCAGTAAAGGGTGTGGGTGTGCAGCCCACATGGGGGAATATGCATGATTTTACTTTCAACATAAGCAACCTAGCCTTCATTTGTTTTCCGAGAAATTTACTTGTACTTTGCAAGTGTTTGATGGGGTCATCTGTTAAGAGCTCTGAATTTCTGACCTGAGATCTTGTAAAGTTGCATTCGATGTATTGTAGGGACACCATCTGTAAGTCAAAATATGAAAGATAAAAAATCTGGCACAGGAATGCAGCAAAATATGTAGGTTATCAAGACATTACCCACTGCTCAATTTCTACATTTAAGGCATTCACTGTTTTTTGCTACTATGAATCAAGGCTTTCTACACATTTTTTTCTGCTTTTTAGGATTCCTCATATACAAAACATTAATTATTTGATGTGGTATGCTTCAAGTTTTTGTTGATAATTGTATTTTGCTTTTATGTAAAACTTCCATGTCTGTATCCATGAAAAGGGTTCATATTACGTTATCGAAAGATAACGTAAATGAACCATCAAAACTTCTAAATGGCTGCATTTCGAAGATCGCATTGTGGGATCACAGTACAGTGAGGATTGGAATATTTGCCCTTTCCTCACTGTAGTCCGATCTCAGAGTTGGAATCTATATTTAGCGGGGGTTGGGGGTGTGCAACCCCCCCCCCCACAATACAAGCTTCAAAATGTTGCCATTTCGAAGTTTTGATGGTTCGATTATGTTATCTTTTGATAATGTAATAGGAACCCCATGAATATATATAGTGGACTGAAGGGTATATTTCAGTCAAGAGCTGATATATGTGCTGCCTTAAAGATTAAGCTTATGTGTTGCAAAGCATTCTCCAGGGAACCCTAAAGTATTTAATAAAATATCCAGTTAAAATGTTAAACATTGTTTAAAAATAAACAGTAACGCTTTCTTTTCAACTTTTGTTTTCATATCTTAGATCAGCCCAGGAACTATGCATCCTCTGTTAGCTAACAATTTGCAGTATCCATCTTTGCTTCGCACTTTGACTAGCAACAAATTCCAAAACATTTATTTAGCATGGTTACTCAAAATGTTAAACTGTACATGGATTGGAATGTTATCAGAAGATAGTGACACTGTTGAACTAAGTAGCTTGGATGTTGCAGAAGAAATAGAGAACCAAGGTGGTTGCCTTGCATTTCATAAGAAAATCCATGAATTTTATCCAGTGGCAAAATATATTCAGATTATAGAAGTAATTGAAAAGTTGAATGTGAATGTAATTGTCCTCAACAGTGATGAGATCCACGTGAAGCCATTGTTAAACTTACTTTTCAATTACAACATCACCAGAAAGGTTTTGGTTTTGACAATGATATTTACTGTCACACCAGGATTTTTCACAAAACAGACATGGAGTTTATTAAATGGAACCATTGGATTAGTGCCATCTGCAGACATGCCAGGATTTGAAGACTTCATATACAGCTTACATCCTTTCACATCTCCAGAAAACATCTTCCTCTGGTCATTTTGGGAGAATACATTTGGCTGTAAATGGCCTATTTATAGTGATGCCCAGATGTTG
Source organism: Protopterus annectens (assembly GCF_019279795.1). Taxonomy (NCBI): domain Eukaryota; kingdom Metazoa; phylum Chordata; order Ceratodontiformes; family Protopteridae; genus Protopterus; species Protopterus annectens. The sequence goes on from NC_056748.1 coordinate 502,854,387, forward strand.
TATCAAGAGCAAAATGAAGGAAGCTTTTGTACAGGCAGGGAGAATATAAAAGAACAAGTAACTGTACCAGTGGACTTTTATGATTTGAGTTACACCTATCACACGTACCTTGCAGTGTATGTTTTTGCACATGCTTTGCACAACATGGTCTCATGTAGATCAGGCTCTGGGCCATTTATTAATGGATCATGTGCTAATGTTAGTGATATCCATCCATGGCAGGTAATAATCTGCTTTCTCTGCTATTTATTGTTATTGACAAAAATAGGTACCACTTTATTTTAAAGACAGTGAGTTATATGCCTTAGCTAAAACACTATCACAGCAGCATTTTTGTTAACTGTCCATTTGCAATGTATTTTTGAACTCAATAAAACACAGTAAGCAAGTAAATTACCAATAAGATATTGACACCACTCCCATCTAAATATCAAATGTTTGATGACATAAATTACACGTATAAAACAGTTTGTTTGGTAACCATTAGAAATGTTGGAATCCACTAGTATAAGTCCCAACGCATAGAGAATGAATGGCCAAAAATGAACATATATATACTTTGTCTGAGATGGCCATGTCTTAGAATATTTCCTGTTTTTTCAAGGTATGGCAATCCTGGAGGTGGCACTTATAAGTTTAAGGGGAAGAGTGATCATCAAGATTGGCTCTTTTCCTGAGTTTTCAGTGTTTTGTTTTCAGCTTGTTGGCACGCTATATTATGATTGCCAGCATTTCAGTAGGGAGCCATGTTCTACACAGGACCATTAATAGTTCCTAATACTTTCTTGAATGGACTGTCTGGCTATGTTTATTCCTCCTTTGGCATTTGTAGTCTGTATAAAAATATCAAATGAAATTGCATAATTATCAGACAGCAACATTAATGAAAGGACATGCATTAAAATAAAACAAAAATGGAATAGAGCTACACTAGATTTACAAAATAAATATAACACAGAACATTTAATCATCAAATACATAATATCACAGTCCCTCCATTTCTTATCCATAAGCTTTAATGCCATGGGTGGCAGATTAACTCACTCTGTAGTCTCAGAAATCAAGGTGTTAGCATATTTCTTGTAATATTCTCTTTCTCTCAGTTACTCTACTAATCAAGGATGCCAAACCCATTTGACAAGTCTTATTTTACTGATTACTATTTCCTATCATCTCAAATTCAACACAAATAATAGGGGCTTATTTGCTAAAGCAGATCTGAATTGCTTTAATTATCAAAGGTGCAAGCAATGCCCACACATGGCAACAACAACATCATATATCTTTCACTACGATGACTTCAGACTCAAAGAAACCAGCCCTACATCTGTTATTTTTATGTATACAGCACAGATTCAGTTTTCATGACGACAAGGTACCATAAATTAATTTCTTCCATTTGCTGTCAGTAATAATAACAATATTTCCATTTGCTATTATTATATTCATATTTCCTGATGTTTAGACATAGCAACAAGATAAGAAATTTCTTGGGGTACATGAAATAGACCTTTGCTCATTTTATGTGCCGAGTCAATAAAATAGCAGTTAGTAGTCGCAGAATATAAAAGACATGAATGATTTCTAAATAGCTGTTCCTGGCTCTGAATGGAAGCTACTGAATATCATGAGTAATTTATCATTGTGGAAGATAGAAGCCTTTGTCAGCGACCAATAGTGTAAACAGTAAAGGTATGCATGACACATGCTAATTAAAGGAAATATAAAGAAAATAAGGCAGATAAATGCAGACACACTGACTTTGTAGGAAAAGTGTAGCTACACATTATGAGGAATACACTGTCCTTCACTACCACAGACTGATTGAATTGCAATAAAGTTCCACTAAACACATAAAGTTTGGGGTATATACTGTAGGATCATAGGACCATAAGAAATACAAGGCGACTGAGACTTGTGATCATTTATGCCATGACAGTACTCACACTTAGACTACACCCCTTTATTCAAGAAGGACTAATCCAGTAAAGCCAGGGTGAATTTGTGAATACCCATTCAATTACTCACTTCGCATATGATGGAAGATAATGTAATATAGTGTTTGATTTGAAGCAGGAGTCTGTTTCAGAGTTTGGGAAGATACTGCACAATGAACCTATCTCACCCTCTTGTTTTATTTATTTCTGAATGAATATTTAGATCCCTGGTTCTGGTATTTGTGGAATTATTTGGGTGAAGCAAGAGATCCTGAAGCATTGGGTCCCTAATGACATAGGAGACAAGGCACAGATCCACCCTCAGGAGATTATAAGACACTAAGTAAGGGAACCACACTACTAGTCTTTTCTGGTAGATTAGGGGTTTGAAGCCAGTGATCTTCATAGTTAGCATTCTCTAGGGTCTTTCTAGTTGTTTGATACTTCTAGTGAGGTACCTCTCAAAGGGGGCACTGTATTCAATTATTGTTCCAAGCAATGCTGAGTATAAGGGGACAATGACCTGTTTAGATCTGGATGACAGTCCTTTGCAAAATTAACTGCACTAAGGAGAAGGACTTTCTGACTGCTATCATTACATCACGATCAAAGGAGAGGGAATTATCTAAACCTCAAGGTCTTAAACGACATTTTCACATTGAAGCAGAGTGGGTGTCTATATTATGTGCTGGGGGGAAGAGCTATCTACCAAATATGACAATATTGCATGTTTTAGCATTTAGTTTTATCCCATCTTTGGTACACCGGATGTTTATGTCTGTACATTCTTGCTAAAGAGCTTGGGTTTCAGAGAAGGTCTTGACGACGACTCCCAGTTCACAATCATTTACAAACTTGGTTAGCCAGAAGTCTTATTTCATAGTCTGATGATCAGGAAAAATAAAAGCCAAGCAGAAAATGTCTGAGCCCTTTTGGACACCTGTGATCACCTTCATATTTGGCGATGAGACACCTTCTATACTCACTGTGTCGGTTCTGTATTTTTGCCAATTTGCTATTCATCTTACCACATAGGGATCTATTTGTAATGCTTTAATTTTATTAAATATGGTAGTATAGAATACTGCTTTAATTATCATATAATCTAAGAATAGGGTCAAACACAGTCAGATAAAGGTGTGCAATGTGCAAAGCATGACCACTGTCAGTAGCTTGTGCTACCCTTTCAAAGAAGTTAACCAGATTCATTAGACAGTATCTGTTTTTGACAAAGTCATACTGCTGCAGATCTAGACTGAGAATATTTTTATTATCATAGTTTATCAGGTAATTTATAACATGTCCCATGGCTTTGAAAATAAGACTCATCTAGCTGATGGGCCTATAATTTCTGGAGTGAGTGGTGGGGCCACCCTTGTGGATTGGTATCACTAGTTTTGTGCACCAACTTCAGGGACAATATCAGTGGCTAAACTCAGGTTAAATAATTTAAGGTGTGGCACTGCCAGGGCTCGTTTAGTACTGTGTATTAAACAGACAAAAATATTAAGTCCCATGGAGAAAGTATTTGTAGTCATGGAGACCAATATAAGTACATGTTCTTTAGTGATGATGGGGGTACAGGGGGTCAGAGATGCAAGGATAAGTGGGCTTTGTCTAGCCATCTCTGGGGTAAAACTGGAACTGAATGTATTTGTTATCAAATTGGTAATGTCTATTGGACGAGAGTAGGGTGTTGTCATTATGAATAAGATCAGAACAATGGTGGGTGATAATTCTTATTTTCCTACTGTAACTAATGAATGATTTGTAATTTTCATAGGTTCATAGGTAGGTACTAGGCTATCTGCCTGAGGGCATTTATAAGCCTAGCCAGAGTGTGTTGGCTTTCGCCATTCCCTTAGATTAGTTCCCTGTGCCTCTGTCCAGCAGAGCCATTGAAGTGATCCCTGGGGTAAATTTTCTGTTTCCCATCCACTCGTCAAGGTTTCTCTTGAAGAGGGTTAGCGAGGAGCTCTGCCTAATGTAGATTGGAATCTTGTTCCAGAGCATGGGAAGTCTCTGGGACAGGACTCTATCCCTCCAGCACATCTTATTTATTGTTGTGGTGAGGTTTAGATCCCTGGTACACGTGACTCAAGGGGATATGGTTTTCTTTAGGTGGAGCATGTCCATCAGTTCTGGGTTGGACATGGCCTTGTATATCAGGCAGAGATCACCTCTGAGTAGGCAGTATGCAACTGAGTACAGCTGGAGTTTCTTCAGTCGAGCTAAATAACCATGCAGGTCTCAAACCCAGGACCCTATACACCATAGTCACAGTAGTTAACCACCAAGCCATCACAGAAACCTAAGTTCAATGACTGTTTTAGTAAACATAATAGTTTTTATTTTTTTTTTTTTATTTTTGTCTATTTTCTGATTTTATCCTTGATATGAGGGTCTTTGGATCTGCTGTATAGTTTAAGGAGTTTTTTTTTCTATTCATGTAAAGTTTATTTATGTTGATGGACCACTAGGGTGATTTTTTTTAAATTTCTTGTTATATTTACATTTGATTAATACTGCAAGTTCTATACATTTATCTAAGTTTCTTTGTGAAGCTACCTGTTGCAGAAACATTTGGGTGATGATTGCTAGAAGAGAATTTCAAATTTCACCATAGAATTTATTGATATTAGTATGTTTAAAATGACTGAATTCTATAACAAGCAGCAAGGAATGGATACTGTTTATGTCCAAACCCAAAAGTACATAGACGTAACCAAAAATAACAGGTCATAAGAAACTTTTAGAAGCAAGTTTTTATAAGGATTAAGCATTTCTGTCTTTAATGCCACACTGACTGAATTATATACTAACAGCAGAAACATGATTAATAAGTAAAAATCACATTTAAAAAATACCTAACATTCAAAACTTGAGTTCATATATAAAGACATAACTACAGAATAATAATACAAAACTATTACAACAATAAAACATATCGAACAACAGCAAATATGCACATTTGTAAAAAAAAATTAAAATGTTAGTAGCCTGCTATTACAAGACCAGTCAATGTTAATATTTTCATTTCTGCCTGGAGGGGAACAGGCATCTAACCTGAGCTGCCATACAAGTTCATTTTTTTTCCAATCCTATTTCCAGTTGCCATACCATCTGGTTCATAACAAGATGATCTAATACAAAGAAACTATTTTTTTAACCAATGACAATTTTTGCATTCTTACTCGGAGCATGACAATTTCTGTCAAGCTTACTCAGAACATTCCTTTCATCCATTTTCTTAATAGGCAGACATGTTATACAGATGGCAATATACAAGGCCACCTTTGTATTACAGTATAATACTTTGTATTAGTAGTATAAATACCACCTTTGGTCTCCCCCGAAGAGAGGCTACCAGCCTAGTGGGATTAACCCATTCAACAAACGATAAATAGAAAACAGATAAAATTACAGCCGGCCCAAGGAAATGTATAAATGTGTTTCAATAAGCAAGGGCATTAGCACAAGGTTCCTAGTTTATAGTCCGCCTTAACCAGGGAAGGAGATACCAGGAGAACAGTACATAAAGAAGTTATATTTTTAAGGACCAAACTGAGAATCGTATGTCCTCTACTGGGTTTGTTAACAGTCTGTTCTAGGGGGTTGTGTTTGTTAATGCTAATAACTTTTGGGCATATCCCTACACTGAGGGAGTCCTCTAACAAGCTATGAATGACAGATGGCCTTGTTAACTGTGATTAGGCACTCAGTGATGTCCATTTGTGAATATCTGGGAATCTGTCTAAGGATGATATGGTTTCTAACAAAACTGGAGACACCGTCAAAATTTCCACTATGTCTGAATACATGGTAGGCACAGATCCAAGGTACAGAGAAAGTGCTTTTCATAATTACTCACATATGGATATCATCCAAACTCAGGAGACTCTCTGGGTCAAATAATTTGTTGTTGATACTTCTAGCATTGAACAGGGTTACCTTAAAGTGATCTTGTTTTGAAGTTGCCTATTTAGTCTTGAAAATGGGGATAAACGGGTTCCTGTATATCTGTCTGTGGCACAGGGACCAGCTATTGGTCAGCCATCATAATAAACTCACTTTTCCCTAGGCCATACCTAGATCGTGCCCCTCATATTTGTATTGTATGGGCTGCAGAAAGTGTCAATGCACAACCTTTCCCCTCCTACCCCTGTCAAGATGTTTACTGCTACCTCCTTACCCTTTTCTTTCTCTTCCTAGTGCCACAGTATCTTCTTCCCTCCTTTCTCTGTACTTTATTTCCTCATTCTCTGAAAACAAGCTTCCAGTCCATCCCTCATAGACCCCACCGCATTGACTATCCTTTCCTTCCTGGATACCTTGTACCTTTGTTCCACCATTGCTTAGTCACTTTACATTACAGAAGACTATAGTAATGCCTCTTATTGTCATGATTACGTTTGACAGGTATTACTAGGATGGGCAGCTAGGCTTTGCACCCCCCAGTAGCACCTTGGTAATACATGCTAATCCTAACCCTGACATTACACCTGACCTTAACAAAGAAAAGAATCTGTAACACTACAATTAAACAACACAGGCTCGCACACATGGGTGCACTAAGATATGCATATACATTTAAATCTATCCCCTTACCTAACTCTTACACTAACTCTAAAACACACACACTTGCACATACACTACATCTATTCTTCTACCTTAAGTCTTACTCTAACCCTTAACCTCAAACATTCACATACACACGCACAGTTTATCAAAGTGTAGGTAAAGACTCCACAAATTACCTGCTGCAATAAAGCATACATCCCATGAAATATACATTTGATATCCTGAATGTTCACAGTTCATTCTGTCATGCAAATGAATGCACAACCGAATGAGTACAGCCCAACAGATATAATTAAAATAATGCTCCATAGGCGGTAAACATAAGAATAACTACGGGTTGCAGTGAACAAGTCATCTGGCCTAATAAAATTGCACAAAAATCCCATTTTTTTCAGCACTCATTTAGTCCAAATTCATGATTTCCTGGTATATTTCCCTGGAAAATGAGGAATCAGTGTCCCTGGTGAAGAATAAGCATTGGTTGGGTTGCTTCACAAAATCATGCCACCTAGTGACTGACCCTACTGACCTGTTTGTTCTCAGGGCAAGAGCCCTGGGGCTCATTTATTAACATTAAGGTGGGAGTGGAGCACTGGAAGTTATGGCATTACCCATATCCATTTAGTTATGACCATAGCAAGAGACTGTTACTTATTTCTGAAAGTGTCTTCAGTCACTAGAGGCCTCTCTCTACCTTGGAGCGAATGTCTTATTAGGTTTTCTGATGTCCACTGACTAACTCATATGGAGTGTGCAATTCTAGATGTATGTCCCTCTCTACTAGGATATATGAGTGAGTCCAGTCCCTTCACTCAAGTCAAGTCCCATCACTAGTCAGTTATTCCAGTGTTGTGGTCAGTAATCTAATCCCATCTGGGCCACAAGCATGACTTTGGCCTTCTACACCATAGAGATGACTCAAAATGTCAGAATATGATTTTGATTTTATATTGGATAGGCAGAAGAATAATATTAAAGTTCTAATTCCATTTGATGATGAAGGATGCAAATATTTTGCTTGGTATATTGCAATAAAAGAGCACTTTTTAATCAAATTAAATAAACAAATGAAATAAATGAAAGCATTAATGCTTTTATAGAGCAATCTTAGAAGACCTGCATGAGGAACTGCAACAATGTATTTAAAGAGGTTCCTGTTAGAGCGACGAAAATCCACATCCTCGACGACCGGCTCACCGAGACGAGATCGCTAACATCACACATCCCCGACAATGGTGAGTAGTGCAGAATGGGATGTATTCCCATTTCCACAATGTGGTGTGATCTCGGAGTTGGTATATTTAAGTAGGGGGGTGCAGGGGGGGGCTTGCCCCCCTGCTATTCACGTATCTGTTTATTTTTTAAGTGTATTACGGACACGGGAATAATTTCCGTTCCGTAATACATACACTTATCTTTGTCGGGGATGTGTTATGTCGGCGATCTCGTCTCGGTGATCCGGTCATTGGGGATGTGAATTTTTGTCAATGTAACATGGTTCTATTTAAAGACAAGGAAGTATAAATTAGATAAAACAGAATAAGCAAATTTTCAGAGCATAACATGGAAAAATAGCATTATACTTCACAAAGTGGGTAAAGAAGGCAACATAGTGTTGTTACAAAAAAAAAGTTACATATTTTTATGAGAAACAACAGCTGATATTAAAAAATAACCCACTAGCTGAGTTTTAGGGCACTTATAAGGAATCGTTGTATAAAGGGATTAGTTTATATTTTTACCAAATGAGCCATTTAATAAAGTAATAGTTAAGAATTCAAGAGCATTTTTATGCTATGCCAGGGTTACTTAAGAGATAACATAACCTCTTGCATAGCCTTTTGTTTCAGAAATTTAGAGTTTTCCCCAGTTATTGTATTTCAGCCTTCATAAAAAAGTAAATGAGTATGTGGTAACAGTTAACCTTCTATATTGCAGACATACATTATCTAATAAGTAAGTTAAAAAACATTGACTGGCATGATAACCATTTTGGAATCACATAGATTATCAAATAAGTAAGTTAAAGAATGTTGACTGGCATGATAACTATTTTAATCACAATGAGATGGCCTGCCTGCATGTTTATCTTTTTATTACAACAGAAAAGCCCAACACTCATAATATCTGTGAGTTATTAGAATATCTTCTAACCCATATTTCTTTCCTGTTCAATAAACAACCTAAGGGGAAAACATGGGGGCAGTTTTTGGCCCAACTTATAATGTTCTCATGATGGCAGTAGAAAATGGTAAGCCTGTAAGCATGTATATGTTTTGTTTTCGGCAAAGTATATCTGATTTATTGATATATTAATATTTAAATTCAGACATAATAAGTGTATTCATTTTCCCCATAAACATACTGATGACAGGTTTGAGTTACATTTACATTCATTATTAAACTGACCAAGAACAAAAAATAATATTTTGTGTTGTGGTTTTTACAGAAAAAAAAGCTAAACTAAAGAATACAGCATCACAAAACTTTTTATATGGAAACAAGCAATTCAACCCCCCCCCCCCCCAAGGAAAAAAAAAACAAGCATTACATTGTGATCATATAGTAAGGTTCAATAGGTTATGCTTTAGAGAAATTGATTCTGAACAGAAATGTCATAGGTTCATATTAAGCTATCAGTCTGTAAACTATTACAAGCCTAGCCAATTACCAGAGGCCAGAATCAAACTCTGTACTTTGCATCTCTGAGGAAAAGACCTTAACCATTATGCCAGAAAAGGTTACAAATACCAGACAAGTGAAAAGAACATAAACAAGTTTACTGATTAGAATCATGACAACATTTACAAATAGGTCGGTAGGGAAAGAACATTCTAAACTATCAATTTTTTCTACACTTACAGTTATGTTTCCTTTAGAATAAATAAACTGCATTATATAAGCACGGAGACATAATATCTACAGATAAGGAGTTAAAGGCTTTTTTCTGTGTTAAGCCCAGAGTGGCTTATAGAAGCTGCCTAGCATTTAGAATCAAATAGTTCATAAGTATTATGTGACCACCCTCCATTATCTGGAAAAAGACAACCTAGATGAGCAGTACTGTAATGTGAGACCTGATATTAAGAGCACTTTGGAAAGAACTTAACAATCATTAAGCACCTTTCTAAGTGCTGTTAATATCAGGTCTCACACTGGGAACTGAGTACTGTCAGTGTTCACTAAGGGCTTTATGGCTTTTAAAGCTAGTAAAACACTTAATGCTTTTTATTTTCTTTTGTCTATAACAAGAAGTATATGGAGCAGGTAAAGCTCAATGCGCTACAAAGGATTATGATGAAGTCTCCAATCATAACCCTCCATTATGTGTTCTCAAGAAGGATGTCACGATTCACCTCAAGAGAGCTTCATAATAATTTGGCAATAATCAGAGACCCAATCATGCTCTTGTATGTTACTTCTAAGTACTATGTTAGAAGAGAGAGAGATAGAAATTCGGGTAGTAAGTCTAATGATATATGTGCACTATATCAATATAACTTAAAGGCCAATGAATGTTGTATAGGGGGGCAGAAATTCTAAGTGAGACAGAAAGATTTGTGCCTGTTAACAGAAGTTACATGCATCCATTGCAAATGTCCACTGACTTATACTGGTGAGAAAAAATATGGATTAAGATAAGAACATTATCCATTTCTACTTCCACTGTAGCCCATTGTTTTCTCCACTCCCGTATACCTCTCTATACCTTAGGCCCTTTAACTCTGCCTCCTCTCAACCCTGAGTTTTCCAAATTATGTTGCTGTGCCCCATCTCTGCATTAGTGCCTTCACTAGTCTAACCTTATTCCTTTTTAAACCCTTTACGCAGTATACTCAATCTTGACCCCCCCCCCCCCGCCACTTATATCCCGATGGTGGCTTTCTGGATAAAAGGTCACACCACTACCTCAGTAACTACACCACAGAAAGGAATTACCTCCCACCACCTGCTGTATGCTCCTACCTCTATTATTTCATTTAAAACTACTGTATGTACAGACTATTTTCCCTTGCTAACATTTTTAAGCAGGATAATTACCAGTACTGTTGTTATACCTGTTGCTTTGGACATTCTATTTCAAACTCAGCAGTCTCCATACATCACCACTGCCCAACTCTATCCCTCTAACTTATATATATTTTGTCCCTGTAATCTATGCTCTATCCAATTTTTCTCTATCTCTCTTTATGCTATACTCTTCCTGCTGCTCATACTGAGTTTTTCCTGTCTTGGTAATTATTCAGTCAAACCTCTTCACATTTTTCTACTCAGTAGTTTCTTACCCCTCCTGTAGGGCCTGCCACACACACACCCAGCATACTATTCCTCTCTAGTCATGCTCTCCTTCTGTCCCTTTCTTGTACTCCACCATATCACTTTTTGCCTGACTTACTGTTCCATCTTGTGCTTCCACCCAGTAAACCTACCTGATTTTTCTGATTGTTTTTTATGCTAGTCTCCATCTAGCCTGAGCATTCCTACTCCAGTTCACCCTTCGCTTCACTCGGGCTCGCTCTGCTCCTCTACTCCACCCCCATTTTCATCCACCCCATTTTCATTTCAGTTATGCCTATACTAACCACACCCATTCCTAGTCACCCTATCCCCATCTTCCAAACTCACACACCACCTGATAACCAGTCACCACCCACACACCATTACCGACAATTACTTTTCACAGCTTTTTCCCTCCTAAGAATACAATCCATACTTAACCATACCCTGCTCCAAGCCCCTCCTAACTCCACTTACATCTATCACTCTCTCTCCCTCCCTACACAATCCCCCCACCACACACACACAATCCCCTAATTTTTCCCCTTAAAGAGTTTTAAATTATTTCAACCACACCACTAACAACCATGCTTCCAATTAGATCAATAACCACAACACTGGTGCTACTCTTTCTTCTCTACATATGTCGCCAAACCACTTCCTACTTCAGTAATCGAATCATACTCCAGCACTCCCCAACAATACCTATAAAACTTTGACAGTCTCAATCTTGCATAAACTATCATTAATCCACAACTATATAACATCTCTAGCATGCTATTCTACTCTATAAAATATACCCATCACACATCTCCAGTGTTCTGTCTCTATGAATGCCACAAACAGTTAACTAAACTTTTATTCATAATACTTTATTCTTTAACTCAAATCAAACAGCAGGATGACATCCACCCCAACCCAGGTCCCAAATACATCCACCCTTCTGGTATGCAATCCTCCCCCCTTCCCTTCTCTGAAGTCAACTAAGAAATTCTTCTCAAACCCCTTGCTTAACACCACCTTACCAATTAAAAACAACTCTGACCTCCTCATCACCAACTTCAACCTCAAAAGTATCAACAACAAAATAAATGAATTCCATGCAACACTCACCCTCTACTCTATTGATATCGCTGTCATAACTAAGACCTGATTAAAACCCTATATAAAATATAATGAAATTGTAACAAAGGGCCATAGCATAATTATATGTGATAGACCCAACAAACGTGGTGGAGGTATTGCAATCATGTTTAAAGACCCCCTCAAACTGATCCCACTTAACTGTTCACCAACTGACCTCCCCAATTCAGAACTAGTAATTACATGCCTAGACATCAACCCCCATAAAACAATCATAATCTTAGCCATTTACCTAACCCGAGCCAAAACCTACCCCTCATAGAAAACCTTCTCTGCTGGGCAACCACTAACTTCACCTAGTAGACAATAATATTAGATGACTTTAACCTCAACTGGCTTACATGCTCCTCTGACAACCCATCTAAATTTATTAAAACCTCTATAACTTCTCTCAAATTATAAACACTCCCACTTGCATAGATAAACATATCAAAAAACAATCGCTACTAGACTGGATACTTACAAATAAACCCAGCCTAAGCTGCCATGCATGCTGCCTTCCAGACTCACTCAGTGACCACTACCCAACCTGTCTTCTTAGGAAACATGCTTGCACACCTAACAACACCACTTTCCATTACATTTGCAGCAAAAAAATTTCTCCACCCATATGTTCAACTCTTTACTCCAACAATGTGACTGGTCACCTTTAAAGCACCTCCAGTTAGACCTTGCCATACAGTACTTTAAGAACATATTCCCTGACATATTAAACAACCTAGCACCCATAAGAACAATTCATACCTCACCTAAACAGCTACTCTGGCTTACAAAAGAAATCATATCACTACTCAAACTAAGGGACAGGGCCTGGTCACACTACCAAAATACCAAAAACAAGGAGTTGCTCACTTCTTATCAGCATTTAAGAAATCAGGGTAAGTAACAAGTAAAGCTGGACAAAAAATCATACTTTCTACCTTGTCAACAAAAACATTACAACAAGCCCCGAAATTTTGGCAATATATTAACTCTCTCTTAAATCCTGTGAAACCCACACCAGCACCCACTTCAAACAATTCCTCAATCTGTATAGCAACACAATTTAACACACACTTTGTTAACTCTATAACCTCCCTCATAAGTAAGAGTCCCAACAAAGCCCTAACAGTACTCATCCCTACAGTCTCCAACCCCAACTCATTCCATATTAAATCCATTCAAACCAGCTACATAAAAAAGCTCCTTAACAAACTAAAACCCAGTTTACTCGCTGCAGTCAACTCCCCAATGAATTTATAAAACTTGCAGCCAACTCTATTTCCTACCCTATTTCCATATTAATTAACCATTCCATCACTGAACAGTATGTCCCCCACCACTGGAAAATCTCACATATCATTCCTCTTTATAAAGGTGGCCCCTCAACTGACTTGTCAAACTACTGTCCCATAGCCATCCTCTCCGCCCTTGCCAAAATCTTAGAAAAGTGCATTCACCATCAGCTCCTTGACTACTTCCTACAGAACAACTTTCTATCTAACTCACAACATGGTTTCCATCACAGCACAGCACTAATACTGCCCTCTCAGCTTTCAGTAACACTGCAAACCTCTTAAAAAATGAAGGCCAACTACTCACATCTGTTTTTCTCGACATATCCAACGCTTTTGACATGGTTTTCCATCAAATTCGTCTTAACAAGCTAGCCACATTCAACCTCAGCATGGCATCTCTAACCTGGTTTCACAGCTACCTATTAACTGCCAACAGTCTAACAAATGGGAAAACAAACTCTCCCCCCATTACCATTCTCTGTCAGAGTACCCCAAGAGTCCATCCTTGGACCCCTACTATTTATCATATTTTCCAATAACCTCACTAGCCCCACTCAACTTGCCTCCATAATACAATACACTGACGACACCTCCCTCATCTGATCTGCCACCACACTCCAGGATCTAGATGTAAAAGCTCAGAAAACATTCCAAGTCATTGAAAAACATCTAACCAACCACCAGCTAATACTCAGCCCAACTAAAACCAAACGTATAATCTTTGGTAACAACAACATTAAAAATAACCCACCTTCAATTACTATCTACTCCTCTAATGGCACAAAAATCAAACCAGTCAGCCAAACAAAACTTCTAGGGGTAGCAATAGGTGATTGCCTACAATTCGACAAACATATATCCCTAATAATCAAAAAGGTTCACTCCAAACTTAGCTCACTCTACAGGGCTAAACCATTCCTCACCATCAGTGCTAGACTAGCCACAGTCAGATTCCACCTTCTATCGATCCCAGTCTACCTGTCACAAATCCTTACCAATCGGCGCAAGACAGACTTAAGCAGTTTAGAAGCCTACTATAACAAAATAGTTACGTTTCCTGCTAACCTACCCCATAAAACACATCATTGTCACGCCCTACAACAACTCAACTGGATCGAACTACCTAGCCTATTATCACTCAACCAACTTACCACCACCCATAGTATTATACACAAACCTAACAACTTCCTTGCTCTCATTGACCTAGTCCAGTAAAAATCCAACTCAATAACCCTCAGATCACCTGACAAACTAATCCTAAAAGTAATCAAATCTTACTACTACAGTGACTCCCTCTACTCCAATAAAATAACCAAAACCTGGAACTCTCTGCCACAACACATCCTGCTAAACCCAGACAGACACAAATTTAAACTACCCCTAAAAGAAAACCTTACTAAACACTGGCTTTGCTCCTGTACTGTCCCTGGACAACCGCTTTACCCACTGTTACCTCAATTAATCTCTTCACCTACTATTATATAATTTATAATCTCCAACCTTAGATTCTCAAAAAAAATCATTCGGCTTGTTGGATTCAGTCTACTTGTTGCTTTTTTCTTATTATGTATTAATGCTTACATTTAATTGAATATTCAAACCAACGTTATTGGTTTTTCATACTAAGCCTCTGCAATGATTTGTTCTTGCTATTTATTGTATGTGCTTTACATGTTTGCTAACAATTTGTTTTGCAGCTTATCTCCCCAGGTCTCCACTGAGAACAGGCTATCTGGCCCAGTCGGACATTACCCTTTAAACAGATGTAAATAAAATAAATAAGAAATAGGAATGCTGAAACATATTAGGGATGTTAAAATGGATAATATGGAAAGACCTATAATAAGGCAGTTTTTACACTGAAGTTTATTTTAAGTACATGGTCAAAGAACAGATTACAAACAAAAAATAAGGTGGGAATGTAAGGAGGCATTATTATGTAGCAAATCAAGCTATAGTTTCAAATATAGAATACATTGAGACCCACCCCATGGTGTAGAGTGTTGAGGCTCTGACTATGGTCCAATTTTTCCATGTTGGATTATGACCACAAGTATCTGACAGACTCATCAGGGGTGGTTAATCTTAAACAACCAATGACATCTTGCTCATACTCAGGGGAGTAAGGCTGCTAAGCCAGCAGTATGGTCACATCTAGTATTGGCTGGTTGTATAGCCCACCTATACTGGCCAGTTTGGCTTGTGCTATATTCAGCAGGGAACAGAGGGTGTGTGTGTGTGTGTGTGTGTGTGTGTGTGTGTGTGTGTGTGTGTGTGTGTGTGTGTGAGCAAGCAAACCACTTATCCTGACCAGGTGGCTATGGCAAGTGTTCAGGCAACATTGTGGTAGACCAGTCTAAGGGACCAGCAAGCCGATTCTCTTCCTACCACCTGACTTTCATTACTACCAGAACAAATGGGCCAATAGTGGTTCACAAGCAGAAGGAAATCAGCCACATGGCTCTCATCTACCCCAGGGAATCCTTTTCACTTCCTAGTGAAATAAATCAGCCAACTGAGTACAGGTAGTGGAGTCAACAAAAAAAGATCCCGTGGGGAATGGACTGAAGGAGGGAAAAGAAATATAAAATGCATTGACCACATAGACTAAACAACACAATAAGCTGATTTGTATAGTGTTTTTACTTATAATGGTCTGTGGTAGGATGTTACTTAAGTATTTAATTGTGTTAGCTATAAAAGAATCAGTTGCATTTTAAAGGCTTCACCATAGAAGCCTGGAAGGCTGAGGCAGCAGGAATATTTTTAATTGTTTCATATAATATAAGATACAGTAAATGGTGTTTAGTCAGTTTTAATATAACACATACTTCAGATTGCAGTTATTGTAATGTCTTATATACCCAAGTATTTCATTTCTGAGCATATTAGTAACAACAACTTCAAACAACTTACTAGGATCCCCGGAAAGAGCAGTAGATCTTTTCTTTTCAAAGTCAGCCACTGATTGTACTGATCCAGCACTTATCTATCTATATCTATCCATATATCTGTTTATCAACCTATCTATCTATCTATCTATCTATCTATCTATCTATCTATCTATCTATCTATCTTTCTTTCTTACTGCCTGTCTACCTGAGTATTGATCTGTCTAACAGGCAAGATAGTTCTCCGTCTTTATAACTGCCATTTTCTCATTGATTGTATTTCACTTATTTGCTCTTTATCTTTAAATTTAGAATAGTTTAATTATCAGCCATTTCAATGGAAATGGTACAAATATTCAGTTGCTGCACTGGATTTATAAACAAACTGACATAATGCTATAATGCCAGATTAAATCATGTTACTGGAAATTATTGTACTTGATGCTTGACCTGCCTGGTAAACTCTGGCAGACCATACCTTAAAGAAAATACATTTTACCATGTGCACCTACAAAGAAAACAAAGACTAATTAATAAATTATACAAAAATAAGTGAATGAATGTATTAATTATTATTATACCATGATCCCCCCAAAACGTGCACGCTGATTGGCCAGCGTGCCCGTTGTAAATCGAGTTATACTAATGGAAAAAGGTCCGGTCGCCCGGACTTTTTTCCATTAGTATAACTCGTTTTTTTTAAACACTGTCTCGCTATGTTAAATGGGTTTAACATAGCGAGGCAGTGTTTAAAAAAAAAGCAACGGAGAAAGCAAGATCTCCGTTGCTTTTTTTAGTGTCTCGCTATGTTAAATGAGTTTAACATAGCGAGACAGTTTTAAAATAAGCAACGGAGATGTCCGTTGCTTATTTTAAAACTGTCTCGCTATGTTAAACTCATTTAACATAGCGAGACACTAAAAAAAAGCAACGGAGATCTTGCTTTCTCCGTTGCTTTGCTCAACTCTGATGTCCTGCGCAGGGCCGCAGTACATCAGAACTGCCGCGGATGCCAGACATCTGCGGAAGGGCAGTAAACAGGCATTATACTATGCCATTATTTAAGAAAAGTAATAGTTTCTTTTCTTAAATAATGTCATATAATAGCAATAACCACTTCTGGGTGTGGGTAATGCTAAATTTACCCACGGTTGGCTTTGTTTGGTCCCTCGGGCTTCGCCCTCGGGACCAAACCACGCCAACCGTGGGTAAATTTAGCATTACCCACACCCAGGCGTGGGTTATTGCTATAGTTATTAATTATTGAGATAACCGAAGTAAGCATGGAATGACTGTTTTGTGAGACTTTAGTAATTATATATGGATAACTATATTTAAAATACTATCAAAGAATTTTCATCTACTAATTGAAATACATAGAATTTAATCATTACGTTTGCCTCTCTTGCATATACAGATGCTACATTATGTGAAAAATGTGTCCTTTACCACTAAAGCGGGTGAAAAGATATTCTTTGATATTAATGGGGATACAGTCAGCATTCATAATATAATAAAGATGCACATACATCCTGATGGACGACTGAATTTCCTTAAAGTTGGCAAAATTAACCCAGCAGCTCCACAAGGCAAAGAAATCTGGATCAATGCAAGTGCCCTCCTTTGGAATGATAAGTTTAGACAGGTTTGAACTGAATTTTTGACTTGTAGTACTTAATAATGTTTCTTTTCCAGCATGTGTGACAACTGAATATATCTTTTATTTACTATTGCTAGATTTTTTCCAACTGCAACATAAATAGGCATCGCCTAAAACTGAGTGTGTAGATTTGAGCTGAAAATGTTAAAGAAGAGGATGTGTTGGCAAAGCTGTGTGTGTTAGTAAGAATAGTGACCTAATTTGCTACTGTTCTCAAGTTCGAAATCTTTGCAGAAAAAATCACAGATCAATTAATGCCAACGAGCTGAATTAATATAAGGTGAAAATCAAAAAAAAGTAGATGGGGGCAACGCAACTTGATGTGATAGATGAGAAAAATGGAAACATTCCAGAACAAGATGGATAATGGACTGGGATACAAACACCATATATAATCAGGCATATGATAAATAAAAACAATGTTGGCTGTCAGTTTTGTATGTCCTTGTTTCTGTTTAAAAGGTTTATGAAACCAAATCAGGAACTCAGGAGCAAGAGTAACCAAGAAGCAGAAAACAGGACAACAGTATGCTACAGCATAATCAGAAAGCAGCTAAAATTATATTAAAATGTACTGCAGTCAAATATTACAAGCAGTATAAACATAAATTTCAAACATATTGTGTACAACACTGTTGTAATTCAACAAAATAAAGTCACTTCCATTGAAAACAAATAATGTAGGATGGCAGCACACAAACTCAAGCTATTCATAAAGCAATTGTTTGAAAAAAAAAAAACTCTAGTCACAAAGGAAGAACTACATACTAAGAAAATGTATTATTAATTCTTGCGGAGTGTTGCCCCATACCTCATCTTGAAGGGTACTGTGCCATTATATACTGATACTTGATTACGACCAATGTCACAGATTTGCAACTCAGGGAAAAAAGATATTCCCACCAGAACAGCGAGAACCTTCAAAGAAATCCATACTCACCAGCAACCCAATAATTCTAAACAATCAATACTTTTTTGATACAAATAACAATCAGATCTTAATGAAAAATAATCCATGCAACTGTTACATATAATAAATAAAAGATGGAGCCTTTTGACTGAATAGTAAAAAAAGTGTAGCTGAACAGCACAAACTGTACCGATAAGCATAATAACTACGCTACAGATAAAATCACATTAAACTATAGGAGAATATATCCCTATGTGCTTTCCTACTGGGGAGCATTGCATTGGTTTCAAAAGTGGTTGTTGAATTTTAGTTTAAAAATGTTTAGATCAGCATTGCATCTGACACTGCTCGGTAAGGAGTTCCTCATCTTAATTACCCTTACAGGAAAGCATTGTGTATGTTTTTCTTAAAACTTTTAGAAGCATCAACTATTCTGATTTCTTCATTCTAAGAAAACCTAGAAAATTTAACCCAGAAAACATCAGTTGAAGCGTTATATGCATTTTCTTGGTTTCAACTCATTCTTCTTTTTCGTGGGTAAAACAGATCTAGCTTCATTAATTTTTGATGGTATTATATCTTTTCCCATCTTGTTCAGTATGTTGATATTGCAGCCATTTCTGAATATTAAATCCATTTAATTCGTAATTTTTCTTTCTTAATTTTTTTTTTTTTTTTTTTGCTAATTAGGCCTAAACCATTTTAGTCTAATCTAGCCCTGATGTGTGCACAGTACGGACGATTGCCTTAAGGTTTCTTGATTACTACCTTAAAAAAAACAAAAAAGCAGACTCCAAGGAAAGTGCAAGATACACCCAAAATGTTTAATTCATTAGTGCTTTCGTCCACTACAAGGAGAATTTCATCAGGCAAAAATTGTCGCATACATAGTCCTTTTATAATTGAGTCAAGTGACATCTTGTGGTGGAAGTATTAAATTATATATATGAAGTCATAAATCCATGAAAAATACAGTTCCAAATAAATAAAAGTAAAAGCAAATTCCAGTTGCAAAATAGTTAAAAAATTTAAAATTAGAATATTGGATAAATAAAGAATTGCATTTTCCTTCCTTATGCCTGCTTTGTTTTTTTAAGTTTGTATAGCTGCAGACTGAATTGTTGTTTCGTTTCTTAATATTAGATATTTCAACAAAATACTGAAGTCTTGCAACTTTCCATGCAGTTTACTTAACTGGATTGAAG